>NW_027458935.1:0-32364 GCF_050624435.1 Tenrec ecaudatus
CTAGGCTTAGGCTAGGGCACCCATAGGCTTAGGCTAGGGCACCCCTAGGCTTAGGCTAGGGTACCCCTAGGATTAGGCTAAGGCACGGGCTACCCTAGGCTAAGGCTAGGGCACCCCTAGGCTTAGGCTAAGGCTTGGGCTCCCCTAGCCTAGGGCTAGGGCACCCCTAGGCTTAGGCTAGGGCACCCATAGGCTCTCGCTAGGGCACCCCTAGGCTTAGGCTAGGGCACCCCTAGGCTTAGACTAAGGCTAGGGCACCCCTAGGCTCAGGCTATGGCACCCCTACACTTAGGTTAGGGCACCCCTAGGCTTAGGCTAGGGCCCGCTAGGCTTAGGCTAAAGCTAGGGCTCCCCTACCCTAAGGCTAGGGCACCACTAGGCTTAGGCTAGGGCACCCCTAGGCTTAGGCTAGGGCACCGCGAGGCTTAGGCTAAAGCTAGGGCTCCCCTAGCCTAAGGCTAGGGCACCTCTAGGCTTAGGCTAGGGCACCCCTAGGCTTAGGCTAGGGCACCCCTAGGCTTAGGCTAGGGCACCCCTAGGCTTAACCTAGGGCACCGCTAGGCATAGGCTAAAACTAGGGCTCCCCTAACCTAAGGCTAGGGCACCTCTTGGCTTAGGCTAGGGCAACCCTAGGCTTAGGCTAGGGCACTCCTAGGTTTAGGCTAAGGCTAGGGGTCCCCTAGCCTAAGGCTAGGGAACCCCTAATCTTAGGCAAGGGCACCCCAAGGCTTAGGCTAGGGCACCCCTAGGCTTAGGCTAAGGCTAGGGCTCCCCTAGCTTAAGGCTATGGCACCCCTAAGCTTAGGCTAGGGCACCCCTAGTCATAGGCTAGGGCACCCCCAGGCTTAGGCTAAGGCTAGGGCACCCCTAGGCTTAGGGTAGGGCACGCCTACGCTAATGCTTAGGCTAGGGCTCCACTAGCCTAAGGCTACGGCACCCCTAAGCTTAGGCTAGGGAACCCCTAATCTTAGAAGAGTGCACCCCTAGCCTCAGGCTAAGGCACCCGTAGACTCTCGCTAGGGCAGCCCTAGGCTCAGGATAGGGCAACCCTAGGCTTAGGCTAGGGCACCCCTAGGCTTAGGCTAAGGTTAGGGCTCCCCTAGCCTAAGGCTAGGGCACCCCTAGGCTTAGGCTAGGGCACCTCTAGGCTTAGGCTAGGGCACCCCTAGGCTTAGGCTAGGGCAATCCTGGCTAGACTAAGGTTGGGGCTCCCCTAGTCTCAGGCTGGGGCACATGTAGGTTCAGGCTATGGCACCCCTAGGCTCAGGCTAGGACACCCCTAGGCTTAGGCTAGGGCACCCCTAGGCCTAGCCTAGGGATCGCCTAGGCTTAGGCTAGGGAACGCCTAGGCTTAGGCATAGGCTAGGTCTCCCCTAGCCTCAGGCTATGGCACCCATAGCCTTAGGCTAGGGCACCCCTAGGCTTAGGCTAGGGCACCCATAGACTTAGTCTAGGGCACCCCTAGGCTTAGGCTAGGGCACCCCTAGGATTAGGCTAAGGCTAGGGCTCCCCTAGCCTAATGCTAGGGCACCCCTATGCTTAGGCTAATGCTTGGGCTCCCCTAGCCTAAGGCTAGGGCACCCCTAGGCTTAGGCTAGGGCACCCCTATGCTTAGGCTAGGGAACGCCTAGGCGTAGGCTAAGGCTAGGGCTCCCCTAGCCTCAGGCTATGGCACTCATAGCCTGAGGCTAGGGCACCACTAGGCTTAGGATAGGGCACCCATAGACTTAGTCTAGGGCACCCCTAAGCTTAGGCTAGGGCACCCCTAGGATTAGGCTAAGGCTAGGGCTCCCCTAGCCTAAGGCTAGGGCACCCCTAGGCTTAGGCTAAGGCTTGGGCTCCCCTAGCCTAAGGCTAGGGCACCCCTAGGATTAGGCTAGGACACCCCTATGCTTAGGCTAGGGCACCCCTAGGCTTAGGCTAGGGCACCCCTAGCCAAAGGCTAGGGCACCCCTTGGCTTAGGTAGGGCACCCCTAGGCTTAGGCTAGGGCACCCCTAGGCTTAGGCTAAGGCTAGGGCTTCCCTAACCTAAGGCTAGGGCACCCCTAGGCTTAGGCTAGGGCACCCCTAGCCTTAGGTAGGGAACACCTAGGCTTAAGCTAGGGCAACCCTATGCTTTGGCTAGGGCACCCCTAGGCTTAGGATAGGGCACCCCTAGACTTAGGCTAGGGCACCCCTTGGCTTAGGCTCGGGCACCCCTTGGCTTAGGCTCGGGCACGCCTAGGCTAATGCTTAGGCTAGGGCTCCCCTAGCCTAAGGCTACGGCACCCCTAGGCTTAGGATAGGGCACCCCTAGCCTTAGGATAGTGCACCCCTAGCCTCAGGCTAGGGCACCCGTAGGCTCTCGCTAGGGCATCCCTAGGCTCTGGATAGGGAAACCCTTGGCTTAGGCTAGGTCACCCCTAGGTTTAGGCTAAGGTTAGGGCTCCCCTAGCCTAAGGCTAGGGCAACCCTAGGCTCAGGCTAGTGCACCTGTAGGCTTAGGGTAGGGCACCCCTAGGCTTAGGCTAGGGCAATCCTAGGGTAGACTAAGGCTAGGGCTCCCCTACCCTCAGGCTAGGGCATATGTAGGTTCAGGCTATGGCACCCCTAGGCTTAGGCTAGGGCACCCGTAGGCTTAGGCTAAGGGACGCCTAGGCTTAGGCTAAGGCTAGGGCTCCCCTAGCCTCAGGCTATGGCACCCATAGCCTTAGGCTAGGGCAGCCCTAGGCTTAGGCTAGGGCACCCTTAGACTTAGTCTAGGGCACTGCTAGGCTCAGGCTAGGGCACCCCTAGGATTAGGCTAAGGCTAGGGCTCCCCTAGCCTAAGGCTAGGGCACCCCTAGGCTTAGGCTAGGGCAACCCGAGGCTTAGGCTAGGGCACCCCGAGGCTTAGCCTAGGGCACCCCTTGGCTTAGGCTAGGGAACCCCTAGGCTTAGGCTAGGGCAACCCTAGGCTTAGGCTAAGGCTAGGGCACCCTAGGGTCAGGCTAGGGCACCCCTACACTTAGGCTAGGGCACCCATAGGCTTAGGCTAAGGCTAGGGATCCCCTAGCCTTATGCTAGGGATCCCCTAGCCTAAGGCTAGGGCACCCCAGGGTTAGGCTAGGGCACCCCTAGGCTTAGGCTAGGGCACCGCTAGGCTTAGGCTAAAGCTAGGGCTCCCCTAGCCTAAGGGTAAGGCACCACTAGGCTTAGGCTAGGGCACCCATAGGCTTAGGCTAGGGAACCTCTAGGCTTAGGCTAGGGCACCCCTAGGCTTAGGCTAGGGCACACTTAGGCTTAGGTTAAGGCACCTCTAGGCTTAGGCTAGGGCACCCATAGGCTTAGGCTAGGGCACCCTTAGGCTTAAGCTAGGGCACCCCTCGGCTTAGGCTAAAGCTAGGGCTATCCTAGCCTAAGGCTAGGGCACCTGTAGGCTTAGGCTAGGGAAACCCTAGGTTTAGGCTAGGTCACTCCTAGGTTTAGGCTAAGGCTAGGGGTCCCCTAGCATAAGGCTAGGGAACCCCTAATCTTAGGCTAGGGCACCCTTAGGCTAGGCTAGGGCACCCCTAGGCTTAGACTAAGGCTAGGGCTCCCCTAGCCTAAGGCTAGGGCACCCCTAGGCTTAGGCTAGGGCACCAATAGGCTTAGGCTAGGGCACCCATAGGCTTAGGCTAGGGCACCCCTAGGTTTAGGTTAGGCCACACCTATGTTTAGGCTAAGGCTAGGGCTCCCCTAGCCTAAGGCCAGGGCACCCCTAGACTTAGGCTAGGGCACCCCTAGGCTTAGGCTAGGGCACCCCTAGGCTTAGGCTAAGGCTAGGGCTCCCCTAATCTGAGGCTAGGGCACCCTTAGGCTTAGGCTAGGGCACCCCTAGGCTTAGGCTAGGGCACCCCTAGGCTTAGGCTAGGGCACCCCTAGGCTTATGATAGGTCACCACTAGGCTTAGGTTAGGTCACCCCTAGGCTTATGCTAAGGCTAGGGCTTCCCTAGCCTAAGGCTTGGGCACCCCTAGGCTTAGGTTAGGGCACCCCTAGGCTTAGGCTAGTGCACCCCAAGGCTTAGGCTAAGGCTAGGGCTTCCCTAGCCTAAGGCTACGGCACCCCTAGGCTTAGGCCAGCGCACCCCTAGGCTTAGGTAGGGAACACCTAGTCTTAAGCTAGGGCAACCCTATGCTTAGGCTAGGGCACCCCTAGGCTTAGGATAGGGCACCCCTAGACTTAGGCTAGGGCACCCCTAGGCTTAGGCTAGGGCACCCCTAGGCTTCGGCTAGGGCACCCCTAGGCTTAGGCTAGGGCACCGCTAGGCTTACCCTAAAGCTAGGGCTCCCCTAGCCTAAGGCTAAGACACCACTAGGCTTAGGCTAAGGCACCCCTAGGCTTAGGCTAGGGCACACCTAGGCTTAGGATAAGGCACCCCTAGGCTTAGGCTAGGGCACCCATAGGCTTAGGCTAGGGCACCCCTAGGCTTAAGCTAGGGCACCCCTAGGCTTTGGCTAAAGCTAGGGCTCTCCTAGCCTAAGGCTAGGGCACACCTAGTCTTAGACTAGGGCACCAATAGGCTTAGGCTAGGGCACCCATAGGCTTAGGCTAGGGCACCCCTAGGCTTAGGTTAGGGCACACCTATGTTTAGGCTAAGGCTAGGGCTCCCCTAGCCTAGGGCCAGGGCACCCCTAGACTTAGGCTAGGGCACCACTAGGCTTAGGCTAGGGCACTCCTAGGCTTAGGCTAAGGCTAGGGCTCCCCTAGTCTGAGGCTAGGGCACCCTTAGGCTTAGGCTAGGGCACCCCTAGGCTTAGGCTAGGGCACCCCTAGGCTTAGGCTAGGGCACCCCTAGGCTTAGGTTAGGTCACCCCTAGGCTTCGGCTAAGGCTAGGGCTCCCCTAGCCTAAGGCTAGGGCACCCCTAGGCTTAGGTTAGGGCACCCCTAGGCTTAGGCTAGGGTACCCCAAGGCTTAGGCTAAGGCTAGGGCTTCCGTAGCCTAAGGCTAGGGCACCCCTAGGCTTAGGCCAGCGCACCCCTAGGCTTAGGTATGGAACACCTAGGCTTAAGCTAGGGCAACCCTATGCTTAGGCTAGGCCACCCCTAGGCTTAGGATAGGGCACCCCTAGACTTAGGCTAGGGCACCCCTAGGCTTAGGCTAGGGCACCCCTAGGCTTCGGCTAGGGCACCCCTAGGCTTAGGCTAGGGCACCCCTTGGCTTAGGCTAGGGCAGCCCTCGGCTTGGGTTAGGGCACGCCTAGGCTAATGCTTAGGCTAGGGCTCCCCTAACCTAAGGCTAGGGCACCCCTAGGCTTAGGTTAGGGGAGCCCTAGGCTTAGGATAGTGCACCCCTAGCCTCAGGCTAGGGCACCCGTAGGCTCACGCTATGACACCCCTAGGCTCAGGCTAGGGCAACCCTAGGCTTAGGCTAGGGCACCCCTAGGCTTAGGCTAGGCCACCCCTGGGCTTAGACTAAGGTTAGGGCTCCCCTAACCTAAGGCTAGGGCACACGTACGTTCAGGCTAAGGCACCCCTAGGCTCAGGCTAGGACACTCCTAGGCTTAGGCTAGGGCACCCCTAGGCTTAGGCTTGGGCACCCCTAGGCTTAGGCTAGGGGACCCCTAGGCTTAGGCTAGGGCAGCCCTAGGCTTAGGCTGGGGCTCCTCTAGGCTTAGACTAAGGCTAGGGCTCCCCTAGCCTAAGGCTAGGGCACCCCTAGGCTTAGGCTAGGGCACCCCTAGGCTTAGGCTAAGGCTAGGGTTCCTCTAACCTAAGGCTAGGGCACCCCTAGGCTTAGGCTAGGGCACCCCTAGGCTTAGGCTAAGGCTAGGGCTCTCCTAGCCTAAGGCTAAGGCACCCCTAGGCTCAGGCTAGGGCACCACTAGGCTTAGGCTAGGGCACCCTTAGGCTTAAGCTAGGGCAATCTTAGGCTAGACTAAGGCTAGGGCTCCCCTAGCCTCAGGCTAGGGCACCTGTAGGCTCAGGCTATGGCACCCCTAGGCTCAGACTAGGACACCCCTAGGCTTAGGCTAGGGTACCCCTAGGCTTAGGCTAGGGCACCCCTAGCCTTAGGCTAGGGCACCCCTAGGCTTAGGCTAAGGCTAGGGCACCCCTAGCCTAAGGCGTGGGCACCCCAAGGCTTAGGCTAGGGCACCCCTACGCTTAGGCTAGGGCACCCCTACGCTTAGGCTAAGGCTACGGCTCCCCTAGCCTCAGGCTAGGGCACCCCTGGACTCAGGCTATGGCACCCCTAGGCTTAGGCTAGGGCACTCCTAGGCTAGACTAAGGCTAGGGCTACCATAGCCTCAGACTAGGGCACCCGTATGATCAGTCTACGACACCCCTAGGCTCAGGCTTGGGCAGACTTAGGCTCAGGCTATGGCACCCCTAGGCTGAGGCTAGGGCACCCCTAGGCTTATGCTACGGCACCCCTAGGCTTAGGCTAGGGAACCCCTAGGCTTAGGCTAGGGCACCCCAAGGCTTAGGCTAGGGCACCCATGGACTTAAGCTAAGGCAACGGCTCCCCTAGCCTCAGGCGAGGGCACCCCAAGGATTAGGCTAGGGCACCCCTAGGATTGCGCTAGGGCACCCCTAGGCTTAGGCTAGGGCACCCCTACGCTTAGGCTAGGGCACCCCTAGGTTTTGGCTAAGGCTAGGGCTCCCCTAGTCTAAGGCTAGGGCACCCCAAGGCTTAGACTAGGGAACCCCTAGGCTTAGGCTAAGGCTAGGGCTCCTCTAGCCTAAGGCTACGGCAACCCTAGACTCAGGCTATGGCACACTTAGGCTTAGGCTAGGGCAATCCTAGGCTTGACTAACGCTAGGGCTCCCCTAGCCTCAGGCTAGGGCACCCGTAGGCTCAGGCTAGGAAACCCCTAGGCTCAGGCTACGGCACCCCTAGGCTTAGTCTAGGACATCCCTAGGCTTAGCCTAAGGCTACGGCTCCCCTAACCTCAGGCTAGGGCACAACTAAACTCAAGCTAGGGCACCCCTAGTCTTAGGCTAGGGCACCCCTAGGCTTAGGCTAAGGCTAGGGCTCCCGTAGCCTAAATCTAGAGCACCCCTAGGCTTAGGCACCCCTTGGCTTAGGGTAGGGCACCCCTAGGCTTAGGATAAGGCTAGGGCTCCCCTAACCTAAGGCTAGGGCACCAGTAGGCTTAGGCTACGGCAACCCTAGGCTGAGGCTAGGGCACACCTAGGCTTACGCTAAGGCTAGGGCTCCCCTAGCCTATGGCTAGGGCACCCCTAGGCTTAGGCTAGGACACCCCTAGGCTTAGGCTATGGCACCATTAGGCTTAGGCAAGGGCACCCCTAGGCTTAGGTTAGGGCACCCCTAATCTTAGGCTAGGGCACCCCTAGGCTTAGGCTAGGGCACCCGTAGTGTTAGGCTAAGGCTAGGGCTCCCCTAGTCTAAGACTTTGGTAACCCAAGGCTCAGGCTAGGGCACCCCTAGGCTCAGGCTAGGGCACCCCTAGGCTCATGCTGGGGCACCTCTAGGCTTAGGCTAGGGCACCCCTAGGCTTAGGCTCAGCTACGGTTCCCCTAGCCTCAGGCTAGGGCACCCCTAGACTCAGGCTATGGCACCCCTAGGCTTAGGCTAGGGCACCCCTAGGCTTAGGCTAAGGCTAGGGCTCCCCTAGTTTAAGGCTAGGGCAACCGTAGGCTCAGCCTAGGGCTCCCCTAGCCTCAGGCTAGGGCACCCGTAGGCTCAGGCTAGGGCACCCCTAGGCTCAGGCTAGGACACCCCTAGGCTCAGGCTAGGGCACCCCTAGGCTTAGTCTAGGACATCCCTAGGCTTAGGCTAAGGCTACGGCTCCCCTAGCCTCAGGCTAGGGCACCCGTAGGCTCAGGCTAGGACACCCCTAGGCTCAGGCTAGGGCACCCCTAGGCTTAGTCAGGGATATCCCAAGGCTTAGGCTAAGGCTATGGCTCCCCTAGCCTCAGGCTAGGGCACCACTAGACTCAAGCTAGGGCACCCCTAGTCTTAGGCTAGGGCACCCCTAGGCTTAGGCTAAGGCTAGGGCTCCCCTAGCCTAAGGCTAGAGCACCCTTAGGCTTAGGCACCCCTTGGCTTAGGGTAGGGCACCCCTAGGCTTAGGCTAAGGCTAGGGCTCCCCTAGCCTAAGGCTAGGGCACCACTAGGCTTAGGCTAGGGCACCCCTAGGCTGAGGCTAGGGCACACCTAGGCTTAGGTTAGGGCTCCCCTAATCTTAGGCTAGGGCACCCCTAGGCTTAGGCTAGGGCACCCTTAGGCTTAGGCTAAGGCTAGGGC
Source organism: Tenrec ecaudatus (assembly GCF_050624435.1). Taxonomy (NCBI): domain Eukaryota; kingdom Metazoa; phylum Chordata; class Mammalia; order Afrosoricida; family Tenrecidae; genus Tenrec; species Tenrec ecaudatus. The sequence goes on from NW_027458935.1 coordinate 8,214, forward strand.
TCCCCTAGCCTAAGGCTAGGGCACCACTAGGCTTAGGCTAGGGCAACCCTAGGCTTAGGCTAGGGCACCCTTAGGCTTAGGCTAAGGCTAGGGCTCCCCTAGTCTAAGGCTTGGGTAACCCAAGGCTCAGGCTAGGGCACCCCTAGGCTCAGGCTAGGGCATCCCTAGGCTTAGGCTGGGGCACCCCTAGGCTTAGGCTAGGGCACCCCTAGGCTTAGGCTCAGCTACGGTGCCCCTAGCCTCAGGCTAGGGCACCCCTAGACTCAGGCTATGGCACCCCTAGGCTTAGGCTAGGCCACCCCTAGGCTTAGGCTAAGGCTAGGGCTCCCCTAGTTTAAGGCTAGGGCAACCGTAGGCTCAGGCTAGGGCTCCCCTAGCCTCAGGCTAGGGCACCCGTAGGCTCAGGCTAGGGCACCACTAGGCTCAGGCTTGGGCACCCCTAGGCTTATGCTAGGGCAGCCCTAAGCTTAGGCTAGGGTACCCCTAGGCATAGGCTAAGGCTAGGGCTCCCCTAGCCTAAGGCAAGAGCACCCCTTGGCTTAGTCTTGGGCACCCCTAAGCTTAGGGTAGTGTACCCCTAGGCTTAGGCTAAGTCTAGGGCTCCCCTAGCCTAAGGCTAGTGCACCCCTAGGCTAAGGATAGGGCACCCCTAGGCTTAGGATAGGGCACCCCTAGCCTTAGGCTAGGGAACCCCTAAGCTCAGGATAGGGGACCCCTAGGCTTAGGCTAGGGCACCCCTAGGCTTAGGCTAGGGCTCCCGTAGGCTTAGGCTAAGGCTAAGGCTCCCCTAGCCTAAGGCTAGGGCACCCCTAGGCTTACGCTAGGGTACCCCTAGCCTTAGGCTAGGGCACCCCTAGCCTTAGGCTAGGGCACCCCTAGGCTTAGGCTAGGGAACCCCCAGGCTCAGGCTAGGGCACCCCTAAGCTTAGTCTAGGGCACCCCTAGGCTTAGGCTAGGGCACCCCTAGCCAAAGGCTAGGGCACCCCTTGGCTTAGGTTAGGGCACCCCTAGGCTTAGGCTAGGGCACCCCTAGGCTTAGGCTAAGGCTAGGGCTTCCCTAACCTAAGGCTAGGGCACCCCTAGGCTTAGGCTAGGGCACCCCTAGCCTTAGGTAGGGAACACCTAGGCTTAAGCTAGGGCAACCCTATGCTTTGGCTAGGGCACCCCTAGGCTTAGGATAGGGCACCCCTAGACTTAGGCTAGGGCACCGGTTGGCTTAGGCTCGGGCACCCCTTGGCTTAGGCTAGGTCACGACTACGCTAATGCTTAGGCTAGGGCTCCCCTAGCCTAAGGCTACGGCACCCCTAGGCTTAGGATAGGGCACCCCTAGCCTTAGGATAGTGCACCCCTAGCCTCAGGCTAGGGCACCCGTAGGCTCTCGCTAGGGCATCCCTAGGCTCTGGATAGGGCAATCCTTGGCTTAGGCTAGGGCACCCCTAGGCTTAGGCTAAGGTTAGGGCTCCCGTAGCCTAAGGCTAGGGCAACACTAGGCTCAGGCTAGTGCACCTGTAGGCTTAGGGTAGGGCACCCCTAGGCTTAGGCTAGGGCAATCCTAGGGTAGACTAAGGCTAGGGCTCCCCTACCCTCAGGCTAGGGCATATGTAGGTTCAGGCTATGGCACCCCTAGGCTTAGGCTAGGGCACCCGTAGGCTTAGGCTAGGGGACGCCTAGGCTTAGGCTAAGGCTAGGGCTCCCCTAGCCTCAGGCTATGGCACCCATAGCCTTAGGCTAGGGCAGCCCTAGGCTTAGGTTAGGGCACCCTTAGACTTAGTCTAGGGCACTGCTAGGCTTAGGCTAGGGCTCCCCTAGGATTAGGCTAAGGCTAGGGCTCCCCTAGCCTAAGGCTAGGGCACCCCTAGGCTTAGGCTAGGGCACCCCGAGGCTTAGGCTAGGGCACCCCGAGGCTTAGCCTAGGGCACCCCTTGGCTTAGGCTAGGGAACCCCTAGGCTTAGGCTAGGGCAACCCTAGGCTTAGGCTAAGGCTAGGGCACCCCTAGGCTCAGGCTAGGGCACCCCTAGGCTCAGGCTAGGGCACCCCTACACTTAGGCTAGGGCACCCCTAGGCTTAGGCTAAGGCTAGGGATCCCCTAGCCTTAGGCTAGGGATCCCCTAGCCTAAGGCTAGGGCACCCCTAGACTTAGGCTAGGGCACCCCTAGGCTTAGGCTAGGGCACCGCTAGGCTTAGGCTAAAGCTAGGGCTCCCCTAGCCTAAGGGTAAGGCACCACTAGGCTTAGGCTAGGGCACCCCTAGGCTTAGGCTAGGGAACCTCTAGGCTTAGGCTAGGGCACCCCTAAGCTTAGGCTAGGGCACACCTAGGCTTAGGTTAAGGCACCTCTAGGCTTAGGCTAGGGCACCCATAGGCTTAGGCTAGGGCACCCCTAGTCTTAAGCTAGGGCACCCCTCGGCTTAGGCTAAAGCTAGGGCTATCCTAGCCTAAGGCTAGGGCACCTGTAGGCTTAGGCTAGGGCAACCCTAGGTTTAGGCTAGGTCACTCCTAGGTTTAGGCTAAGGCTAGGGGTCCCCTAGCATAAGGCTAGGGAACCCCTAATCTTAGGCTAGGGCACCCTTAGGCTAGGCTAGGGCACCCCTAGGCTTAGACTAAGGCTAGGGCTCCCCTAGCCTAAGGCTAGGGCACCCCTAGGCTTAGGCTAGGGCACCAATAGGCTTAGGCTAGGGCACCCATAGGCTTAGGCTAGGGCACCCCTAGGTTAAGGTTAGGCCACACCTCTGTTTAGGCTAAGGCTAGGGCTCCCCTTGCCTAAGGCCAGGGCACCCCTAGACTTAGGCTAGGGCACCCCTAGGCTTAGGCTAGGGCACCCCTAGGCTTAGGCTAAGGCTAGGGCTCCCCTAATCTGAGGCTAGGGCACCCTTAGGCTTAGGCTAGGGCACCCCTAGGCTTAGGCTAGGGCACCCCTAGGCTTAGGCTAGGGCACCCCTAGGCTTATGTTAGGTCACCACTAGGCTTAGGTTAGGTCACCCCAAGGCTTATGCTAAGGCTAGGGCTTCCCTAGCCTAAGGCTTGGACACCCCTAGGCTTAGGTTAGGGCACCCCTAGGCTTAGGCTAGTGCACCCCAAGGCTTAGGTTAAGGCTAGGGCTTCCCTAGCCTAAGGCTAGGGCACCCCTAGGCTTAGGCCAGCGCACCCCTAGGCTTAGGTAGGGAACACCAAGTCTTAAGCTAGGGCAACCCTATGCTTAGGCTAGGGCACCCCTAGGCTTAGGATAGGGCACCCCTAGACTTAGGCTAGGGCACCCCTAGGCTTAGGCTAGGGCACCCCTAGGCTTCGGCTAGGGCACCCCTAGGCTTAGGCTAGGGCACCGCTAGGCTTACCCTAAAGCTAGGGCTCCCCTAGCCTAAGGCTAAGGCACCACTAGGCTTAGGCTAAGGCACCCCTAGGCTTAGGCTAGGGCACACCTAGGCTTAGGATAAGGCACCCCTAGGCTTAGGCTAGGGCACCCATAGGCTTAGGCTAGGGCACCCCTAGGCTTAAGCTAGGGCACCCCTAGGCTTTGGCTAAAGCTAGGGCTCTCCTCGCCTAAGGCTAGGGCACCTCTAGGCTTAGGCTAGGGCAACCCTAGGCTTAGGCTAGGGCACTCCTAGGTTTAGGCTAAGGCTAGGGGTCCCCTAGCATAAGGCTAGGGAACCCCTAATCTTAGGCTAGGGCACCCTTAGGCTTAGGCTAGGGCACCCCTAGGCTTAGGCTAAGGCTAGGGCTCCCCTAGCCTAAGGCTAGGGCACACCTAGTCTTAGACTAGGGCACCAATAGGCTTAGGCTAGGGCACCCATAGGCTTAGGCTAGGGCACCCCTAGGCTTAGGTTAGGGCACAACTATGTTTAGGCTACGGCTAGGGCTCCCCTAGCCTAGGGCCAGGGCACCCCTAGACTTAGGCTAGGGCACCACTAGGCTTAGGCTAGGGCACTCCTAGGCTTAGGCTAAGGCTAGGGCTCCCCTAGTCTGAGGCTAGGGCACCCTTAGGCTTAGGCTAGGGCACCCCTAGGCTTAGGCTAGGGCACCCCTAGGCTTAGGCTAGGGCACCCCTAGGCTTAGGTTAGGTCACCCCTAGGCTTCGGCTAAGGCTAGGGCTCCCCTAGCCTAAGGCTAGGGCACCCCTAGGCTTAGGTTAGGGCACCCCTAGGCTTAGGCTAGGGCACCCCAAGGCTTAGGCTAAGGCTAGGGCTTCCGTAGCCTAAGGCTAGGGCACCCCTAGGCTTAGGCCAGCGCACCCCTAGGCTTAGGTATGGAACACCTAGGCTTAAGCTAGGGCAACCCTATATTTAGGCTAGGCCACCCCTAGGCTTAGGATAGGGCACCCCTAGACTTAGGCTAGGGCACCCCTAGGCTTAGGCTAGGGCACCCCCAGGCTTCGGCTAGGGCACCCCTAGGCTTAGGCTAGGGCACCCCTTGGCTTAGGCTAGGGCAGCCCTCGGCTTGGGTTAGGGCACGCCTAGGCTAATGCTTAGGCTAGGGCTCCCCTAGCCTAAGGCTAGGGCACCCCTAGGCTTAGGTTAGGGGAGCCCTAGGCTTAGGATAGTGCACCCCTAGCCTCAGGCTAGGGCACCCGTAGGCTCACGCTATGACACCCCTAGGCTCAGGCTAGGGCAACCCTAGGCTTAGGCTAGGGCACCCCTAGGCTTAGGCTAGGCCACCCCTGGGCTTAGACTAAGGTTAGGGCTCCCCTAACCTAAGGCTAGGGCACACGTAGGTTCAGGCTAAGGCACCCCTAGGCTCAGGCTAGGACACTCCTAGGCTTAGGCTAGGGCACCCCTAGGCTTAGGCCAGGGCACCCTTAGGTTTAGGCTAAGGCAAGGGCTCCCCTAGCCTAAGGCTAGGGCACCCCTAGGCTTAGGCTTGGGCACCCCTAGGCTTAGGCTAGGGGACCCCTAGGCTTAGGCTAGGGCAGCCCTAGGCTTAGGCTGGGGCTCCTCTAGTCTTAGACTAAGGCTAGGGCTCCCCTAGCCTAAGGCTAGGGCACCCCAAGGCTTAGGCTAGGGCACCCCTAGGCTTAGGCTAAGGCTAGGGTTCCTCTAACCTAAGGCTAGGGAACCCCTAGGCTTAGGCTAGGGCACCCCTAGGCTTAGGCTAAGGCTAGGGCTCTCCTAGCCTAAGGCTAAGGCACCCCTAGGCTCAGGCTAGGGCACCACTAGGCTTAGGCTAGGACACCCTTAGGCTTAAGCTAGGGCAATCTTAGGCTAGACTAAGGCTAGGGCTCCCCAAGCCTCAGGCTAGGGCACCTGTGGGCTCAGGCTATGGCACCCCTAGGCTCAGACTAGGACACCCCTAGGCTTAGGCTAGGGTACCCCTAGGCTTAGGCTAGGGCACCCCAAGGCTTAGGCTAGGGCACCCCTACGCTTAGGCTAGGGCACCCCTACGCTTAGGCTAAGGCTACGGCTCCCCTAGCCTCAGGCTAGGGCACCCCTGGACTCAGGCTATGGCACCCCTAGGCTTAGGCTAGGGCACTCCTAGGATAGACTAAGGCTAGGGCTCCCCTAGCCTCAGACTAGGGCACCCGTATGATCAGTCTACGACACCCCTAGGCTCAGGCTTGGGCAGACTTAGGCTCAGGCTATGGCACCCCTAGGCTCAGGCTAGGGCACCCCTAGGCTTACGCTACGGCACCCCTAGGCTTAGGCTAGGGAACCCCTAGGCTTAGGCTAGGGCACCCCAAGGCTTAGGCTAGGGCACCCATAGACTTAGGCTAAGGCAACGGCTCCCCTAGCCTCAGGCGAGGGCACCCCAAGGATTAGGCTAGGGCACCCCTAGGATTGCGCTAGGGCACCCCTAGGCTTAGGCTAGGGCACCCCTACGCTTAGGCTAGGGCACCCCTAGGTTTTGGCTAAGGCTAGGGCTCCCCTAGTCTAAGGCTAGGGCACCCCAAGGCTTAGACTAGGGAACCCCTAGGCTTAGGCTAAGGCTAGGGCTCCTCTAGCCTAAGGCTACGGCAACCCTAGACTCAGGCTATGGCACACTTAGGCTTAGGCTAGGGCAATCCTAGGCTTGACTAACGCTAGGGCTCCCCTAGCCTCAGGCTAGGGCACCCGTAGGCTCAGGCTAGGAAACCCCTAGGCTCAGGCTACGGCACCCCTAGGCTTAGTCTAGGACATCCCTAGGCTTAGCCTAAGGCTACGGCTCCCCTAACCTCAGGCTAGGGCACCACTAAACTCAAGCTAGGGCACCCCTAGTCTTAGGCTAGGGCACCCCTAGGCTTAGGCTAAGGCTAGGGCTCCCGTAGCCTAAATCTAGAGCACCCCTAGGCTTAGGCACCCCTTGGCTTAGGGTAGGGCACCCCTAGGCTTAGGCTAAGGCTAGGGCTCCCCTAACCTAAGGCTAGGGCACCAGTAGGCTTAGGCTACGGCAACCCTAGGCTGAGGCTAGGGCACACCTAGGCTTACGCTAAGGCTAGGGCTCCCCTAGCCTATGGCTAGGGCACCCCTAGGCTTAGGCTAGGACACCCCTAGGCTTAGGCTATGGCACCATTAGGCTTAGGCAAGGGCACCCCTAGGCTTAGGTTAGGGCACCCCTAATCTTAGGCTAGGGCACCCCTAGGCTTAGGCTAGGGCACCCCTAGTGTTAGGCTAAGGCTAGGGCTCCCCTAGTCTAAGGCTTTGGTAACCCAAGGCTCAGGCTAGGGCACCCCTAGGCTCAGGCTAGGGCACCCCTAGGCTCATGCTGGGGCACCTCTAGGCTTAGGCTAGGGCACCCCTAGGCTTAGGCTCAGCTACGGTTCCCCTAGCCTCAGGCTAGGGCACCCCTAGACTCAGGCTATGGCACCCCTAGGCTTAGGCTAGGGCACCCCTAAGCTTAGGCTAAGGCTAGGGCTCCCCTAGTTTAAGGCTAGGGCAACCGTAGGCTCAGCCTAGGGCTCCCCTAGCCTCAGGCTAGGGCACCCGTAGGCTCAGGCTAGGGCACCCCTAGGCTCAGGCTAGGACACCCCTAGGCTCAGGCTAGGGCACCCCTAGGCTTAGTCTAGGACATCCCTAGGCTTAGGCTAAGGCTACGGCTCCCCTAGCCTCAGGCTACGGCACCCGTAGGCTCAGGCTAGGACACCCCTAGGCTCAGGCTAGGGCACCCCTAGGCTTAGTCTAGGACATCCCTAGGCTTAGGCTAAGGCTATGGCTCCCCTAGCCTCAGGCTAGGGCACCACTAGACTCAAGCTAGGGCACCCCTAGTCTTAGGCTAGGGCACCCATAGGCTTAGGCTAAGGCTAGGGCTCCCCTAGCCTAAGGCTAGAGCACCCTTAGGCTTAGGCACCCCTTGGCTTAGGGTAGGGCACCCCTAGGCTTAGGCTAAGGCTAGGGCTCCCCTAGCCTAAGGCTAGGGCACCACTAGGCTTAGGCTAGGGCACCCCTAGGCTGAGGCTAGGGCACACCTAGGCTTACGCTAAGGCTAGGGCTCCCCTAGCCTATGGCTAGGGCACCCCTAGGCTTAGGCTAGGACACCCCTAGGCTTAGGCTATGGCACCATTAGGCTTAGGCAAGGGCACCCCTAGGCTTAGGTTAGGGCTCCCCTAATCTTAGGCTAGGGCACCCCTAGGCTTAGGCTAGGGCACCCTTAGGCTTAGGCTAAGGCTAGGGCTCCCCTAGCCTAAGGCTAGGGCACCACTAGGCTTAGGCTAGGGCACCCCTAGGCTGAGGCTAGGGCACACCTAGGCTTACGCTAAGGCTAGGGCTCCCCTAGCCTATGGCTAGGGCACCCCTAGGCTTAGGCTAGGACACCCCTAGGCTTAGGCTATGGCACCATTAGTCTTAGGCAAGGGCACCCCTAGGCTTAGGTTAGGGCTCCCCTAATCTTAGGCTATGGCACCCCTAGGCTTAGGCTAGGGCACCCTTAGGCTTAGGCTAAGGCTAGGGCTCCCCTAGTCTAAGGCTTGGGTAACCCAAGGCTCAGGCTAGGGCACCCCTAGACTCAGGCTAGGGCATCCCTAGGCTTAGGCTGGGGCACCCCTAAGCTTTAGCTAGGGCACACCTAGGCTTAGGCTCAGCTACGGTGCCCCTAGCCTCAGGCTAGGGCACCCCTAGACTCAGGCTATGGCACCCCTAGGCTTAGGCTAGGCCACCCCTAGGCTTAGGCTAAGGCTAGGGCTCCCCTAGTTTAAGGCTAGGGCAACCGTAGGCTCAGGCTAGGGCTCCCCTAGCCTCAGGCTAGGGCACCCGTAGGCTCAGCCTAGGGCACCACTAGGCTCAGGCTTGGGCACCCCTAGGCTTATGCTAGGGCACCCCTAGGTTTAGGCTAGGGTACCCCTAGGCATAGGCTGAGGCTAGGGCTCCCCTAGCCTAAGGCAAGAGCACCCCTTGGCTTAGTCTTGGGCACCCCTAAGCTTAGGGTAGTGTACCCCTAGGCTTAGGCTAAGGCTAGGGCTCCCGTAGCCTAAATCTAGAGCACCCCTAGGCTTAGGCACCCCTAGGCTAAGGATAGGGCACCCCTAGGCTTAGGATAGGGCACCCCTAGCCTTAGGCTAGGGAACCCCTAAGCTCAGGATAGGGGACCCCTAGGCTTAGGCTAGGGCACCCCTAGGCTTAGGCTAGGGCTCCCGTAGGCTTAGGCTAAGGCTAAGGCTCCCCTAGCCTAAGGCTAGGGCACCCCTAGGCTTACGCTAGGGTACCCCTAGCCTTAGGCTAGGGCACCCCTAGCCTTAGGCTAGGGCACCCCTAGGGTTAGGCTAGGGCACCCCTAGGCTTAGGCTAGGGAACCCCGAGGCTCAGGCTAGGGCACCCCTAAGCTTAGTCTAGGGCACCCCTAGTCTTAAGCTAAGGCTAAGGCTCCCCTAGCCTAAGGCAAGTGCACCCCTAGACTCAAGCCATGGCACCCCTAGGCTTAGGCTAGGGCAGTCCTAGGCTAGACTAAGGCTAGGGCTTCCCTAGCCTCAGGCTAGGGCACCCGTAGTCTCAGGCTAGAGCACCCCTAGGCTCAGGCTAGGGCACCCCTAGTCTTAGGCTAGGGCACCCCTAGTCTTAGGCTAGGGCACCCCTAGGCTTAGGCTAGGGCACCCCGAGGCTTAGGCTAGGGCACCCCTAGGCTTAGGCTAAGGCTAGGGCTCCTCTAGCCTAAGGCTAGGGCACCCTTGGCTTAGGCTAGGGCACCCCTAGGCTTAGGCTAGGGCACCCATAGCCTTAGGCTAGGGCACCCCTAGGCTTAGGCTAGGGCACCCCGAGGCTTAGGCTAATGCTGGGGTTCCCCTAGCCTAAGGCTTAGGCACCCATAGGCTCAGGCTAGGGCACCCCTAGGCTCAGGCTAGAGCACCCCTAGGCTTAGGCTAGGGAACACCTAGGCTTAGGCTAGGGCACCCCAAGGCTTAGGCTAGGGCACCCCTAGTCTTAGGCTAAGGCAACGGCTCCCCTAGCCTCAGGCTAGGGCACCACAAGACTCAAGCTTGGGCACCCCTAAGCTTAGGCTAGGGCAATCCTAGGCTTAGGCTAAGGTTAGGGCTCCCTTAGCCTCAGGCTAGGACACCCATAGGCTCAGGCTAGGGCACCCCTAGGCTTAGGCTAAGGCTATGGCTCCCGTAACCTCAGGCTAGTGCACCCCTAGACTCAGGCTATGGCACCCCTAGGCTTAGGCTAGGGCAATCCTAGGCTTGACTAACGCTAGGGCTCCCCTCGCCTCAGGCTAGGGCACCCGTAGCCTCAGGCTAGGGAACCCCCAGGCTCAGGCTGGGGCACCCCTAGGCTTAGTCTAGGGCACCCCTAGGCTTAGGCTAAGGCTAGGGCTCCCCTAGCCTCAGGCTAGTGCACCCCTAGGCTTAGGCTAGGGCACCCATAGTCTTAGGCTAGGGCACACCTAGGCTTAGGCTAAGGCTAGGGCTCCCCTAGCGTAAGGCTAGAGCACCCCTAGGCTTAGGCTAGGGCACCCCTAGGCTTAGGCTAGGGCACCCCCAGGCTTAGGCTAGGGCACCCCTAGGCTTAGGCTAAGGCTAGGGCTCCCCTAGCCTAAGGCTAGGGCACCCCTAGGCTTAGGCAAGGGCACCCCTAGGCTTAGGTTAGGGCACCCCTAGGTTTAGGCTAGGGCACCCCTAGGCTTAGGCTAGGGCACCCCTAGGCTTAGGCTAAGGCTAGGGCTCCCCTAGTCTACGGCTAGGGCAACCCTAGGCTCAGCCTAGGGCACCCCTAGGCTCAGGATGGGGCACCCCTAGGCTTAGGCTAGGGCACCCCTAGCCTTGGGCTCAGGCTACGGCTCCCCTAGCCTCAGGCTAGGGCACCCCTAGGCTTAGGCTAGGGCACCCCTAGGTTTAGGCTAAGGCTAGGGCTCCCCTTGTCTAAGGCTAGGTCAACCCTAGGCTCAGTTTAGGGCACCCCTAGGCTCAGGCTAGGGCACCCCTAGGCTTAGGCTGGGGCACCCCTAGGCTTAGACTAGGGCACCCCTAGGCTTAGGCTCAGGCTACGTCTCCCCTAGCCTCAGGCTAGGGCACCCCAAGACTCAGGCTATGGCACCCTAGGCTTAGGCTAGGGCACCCCTAGGCTTAGGCTAAGGCTAGGGCTCCCCCAGCCTATGGCTAGGGCACCCCTAGGCTTAGGCTTGGGCACCCCTAGGCTTAGGCTAGGGCACCACTAGGCTTAGTCAAGGGCACCCCTAGACTTAGGCTTGGGCACCCCTAGGCTTAGGTTAGGGCACCCCTAGGCTTAGGCTAGGGCACCCCTAGACTTAGGCTAGGGCATCCCTAGGCTTTGGCTAAGGCTAGGGCTCCCCTAATCTAAGGCTAGGGCAACCGTAGGCTCAGGCTAGGGCTCCCCTAGCTTCAGGCTAGGGCAACCGTAGGCTCAGGCTAGGGCACCCCTAGGCTTAGGCTAGGGCACCCCTAGGCATAGGCTAGGGCACCCCTAGACTTAGGCTAGGGCATCCCTAGGCTTTGGCTAAGGCTAGGGCTCCCCTAATCTAAGGCTAGGGCAACCGTAGGCTCAGGCTAGGGCTCCCCTAGCTTCAGGCTAGGGCAACCGTAGGCTCAGGCTAGGGCACCCCTAGGCTTAGGCTGGGGCACCCCTAGGCTTAAGCTAGGGCACCCCTAGCCTTAGGCTCAGGCTACGGTTCCCCTACCCTCAGGCTAGGGCACCCCTAGTCTCAGGCTATGGCACCCCTAGGCTTAGGCTAGGGCACCCCTAGGCTTAGGCTAAGGCTAGGGCTCCCCTTGTGTAAAGCTAGGACAACCCTAGGCTCAGTCTAGGGCACCCCTAGGCTCAGGCTAGGGCACCCCTAGGCTTAGGCTGGGGCACCCCTAGGCTTAGACTAGTGCACCCCTAGGGTTAGGCTCAGGCTACGGCTCCCCTAGCCCCAGGCTTGGGCACCCCTAGACTCAGGCTATGGCACCCCTAGGCTTAGGCAAGGCACCCCTAGGCTTACGCTAAGGCTAGGGCTCCCCTAGCCTATGGCTAGGGCACCCCTAGGCTTAGGCTTGGGCACCTCTAGGCTTAGGCTAGGGCACCACTAGGCTTAGTCAAGGGCACCTCTAGGCTTAGGTTAGGGCACACCTAGGCTTAGGCTAGGGCACCCCTAGACTTAGGCTAGGGCATCCCTAGGCTTTGTCTAAGGCTAGGGCTCCCCTAGTCTTAGGCTAGCGCAACCGTAGGCTCAGGCTAGGGCTCCCCTAGCCTCAGGCTAGGGCACCCGTAGGCTCAGGCTAGGGCACCCCTTGGCTCAGGCTAGGGCACCCCTAGGCTTAGGCTTGGGCACCCCTAGGCTTAGGCTAGGGCACCCCTAGGCATAGGCTAAGGCTAGGGCTCCCCTAGCCAAAAGCTAGTGCACCCCTTGGCTTAGGGTAGGGCACCCCTACGCTTATGGTAGGGCACCCCTAGGCTTAGGCTAAGGCTAGGGCTCCCCTAATCTAAGGCTAGGGCAACCCTAGGCTCAGGCTAGGGCACCCCTAGGCTCAGGCTAGGGCACCCCTAGGCTTAGGCTGGGGCACCCCTAGGCTTGGGCTAGGGCTCCCCTAGGCTTAGGCTAAGGCTAAGGCTCCCCTAGCCTAAGGCTTAGGCACCCTTAGGCTTAGGATAGGGCACCCCTAGTCTTAGGCTAGGGCACCCCTAGTCTTAGGCTAGGGCACCCCGAGCCTTAGGCTAGGGCTCCCCTAGGCTTAGGCTAGGGAACCCCGAGGCTCAGGCTAGGGCACGCCTAAGCTTAGTCTAGGGCACCCTTAGTCTTAGGCTCAGGCTAGGGCTCCCCTAGGCTTAGGCTAAGGCTAGGGCTCCTCTAGCCTAAGATTAGGGCACCCCTAGGCTTAGGCTAGGGTACCCCGAGGGTTAGGCTTATGCTAGGGCTCCCCTAGCCTAAGGCTTAGGCACCCCTAGGCTCAGGCTAGGGCACCCCTAAGCTTAGGCTAGGGCACCCCTAGGCTTAGGCTAAGGCTACGGCTCCCCTAGCCTAAGGCTACGACAGCCCTAGGCTCAGGCTAGGGCACCCATAGCTTTAGGCTAGGGCACCCCTAAGCTTAGGCTAGGGTAAACCTAGGCTCGACTAAGGCTAGGGATCCCCTAGCCTCAGGCTAGGGCACCCGTAGGCTCAGGCTAGGGCACCCCTAGGCTCACTCTAGGGCACCCCTAGGCTCAGGCTAGGGCACCCCTAGGCTTAGGCTAGGGCACCCCAAGGCTTAGGCTAGGGCACCCCTAGGCTTAGGCTAGGGCACCCCTAGGCTTAGGCTAAGGCTACGGCTCCCGTAGCCTAAGGCTACGACACCCCTAGGCTCAGGCTAGGGCCCCCCCTAGGCTGAGGCTAGGGTAATACTAGGCTAGACTAAGGCTAGGGATACCCTAGCCTCAGGCTAGGGCACCCATAGGCTCAGGCTAGGGCACCCCTAGGCTCAGGCTAGGGCAGCCCTAGGTTCAGGCTAGGGCACCCCTAGGCTCAGCCTAGGGCACCCCTAAGCTTAGGCTAGGGCACTCCTAGGCTTAGGCTAGGGCACCCCTAGACTTAGGCTAGGGCATCCCTAGGCTTTGGCTAAGGCTAGGGCTCCCCTAATCTAAGGCTAGGGCAACCGTAGGCTCAGGCTAGGGCTCCCCTAGCTTCAGGCTAGGGCAACCGTAGGCTCAGGCTAGGGCACCCCTAGGCTTAGGCTAGGGCACCCCTAGGCATAGGCTAGGGCACCCCTAGACTTAGGCTAGGGCATCCCTAGGCTTTGGCTAAGGCTAGGGCTCCCCTAATCTAAGGCTAGGGCAACCGTAGGCTCAGGCTAGGGCTCCCCTAGCTTCAGGCTAGGGCAACCGTAGGCTCAGGCTAGGGCACCCCTAGGCTTAGGCTGGGGCACCCCTAGGCTTAAGCTAGGGCACCCCTAGCCTTAGGCTCAGGCTACGGTTCCCCTATCCTCAGGCTAGGGCACCCCTAGTCTCAGGCTATGGCACCCCTAGGCTTAGGCTAGGGCACCCCTAGGCTTAGGCTAAGGCTAGGGCTCCCCTTGTGTAAAGCTAGGACAACCCTAGGCTCAGTCTAGGGCACCCCTAGGCTCAGGCTAGGGCACCCCTAGGCTTAGGCTGGGGCACCCCTAGGCTTAGACTAGTGCACCCCTAGGGTTAGGCTCAGGCTACGGCTCCCCTAGCCCCAGGCTTGGGCACCCCTAGACTCAGGCTATGGCACCCCTAGGCTTAGGCAAGGCACCCCTAGGCTTACGCTAAGGCTAGGGCTCCCCTAGCCTATGGCTAGGGCACCCCTAGGCTTAGGCTTGGGCACCTCTAGGCTTAGGCTAGGGCACCACTAGGCTTAGTCAAGGGCACCTCTAGGCTTAGGTTAGGGCACACCTAGGCTTAGGCTAGGGCACCCCTAGACTTAGGCTAGGGCATCCCTAGGCTTTGTCTAAGGCTAGGGCTCCCCTAGTCTTAGGCTAGCGCAACCGTAGGCTCAGGCTAGGGCTCCCCTAGCCTCAGGCTAGGGCACCCGTAGGCTCAGGCTAGGGCACCCCTTGGCTCAGGCTAGGGCACCCCTAGGCTTAGGCTTGGGCACCCCTAGGCTTAGGCTAGGGCACCCCTAGGCATAGGCTAAGGCTAGGGCTCCCCTAGCCAAAAGCTAGTGCACCCCTTGGCTTAGGGTAGGGCACCCCTACGCTTATGGTAGGGCACCCCTAGGCTTAGGCTAAGGCTAGGGCTCCCCTAATCTAAGGCTAGGGCAACCCTAGGCTCAGGCTAGGGCACCCCTAGGCTCAGGCTAGGGCACCCCTAGGCTTAGGCTGGGGCACCCCTAGGCTTGGGCTAGGGCTCCCCTAGGCTTAGGCTAAGGCTAAGGCTCCCCTAGCCTAAGGCTTAGGCACCCTTAGGCTTAGGATAGGGCACCCCTAGTCTTAGGCTAGGGCACCCCTAGTCTTAGGCTAGGGCACCCCGAGCCTTAGGCTAGGGCTCCCCTAGGCTTAGGCTAGGGAACCCCGAGGCTCAGGCTAGGGCACGCCTAAGCTTAGTCTAGGGCACCCTTAGTCTTAGGCTCAGGCTAGGGCTCCCCTAGGCTTAGGCTAAGGCTAGGGCTCCTCTAGCCTAAGATTAGGGCACCCCTAGGCTTAGGCTAGGGTACCCCGAGGGTTAGGCTTATGCTAGGGCTCCCCTAGCCTAAGGCTTAGGCACCCCTAGGCTCAGGCTAGGGCACCCCTAAGCTTAGGCTAGGGCACCCCTAGGCTTAGGCTAAGGCTACGGCTCCCCTAGCCTAAGGCTACGACAGCCCTAGGCTCAGGCTAGGGCACCCATAGCTTTAGGCTAGGGCACCCCTAAGCTTAGGCTAGGGTAAACCTAGGCTCGACTAAGGCTAGGGATCCCCTAGCCTCAGGCTAGGGCACCCGTAGGCTCAGGCTAGGGCACCCCTAGGCTCACTCTAGGGCACCCCTAGGCTCAGGCTAGGGCACCCCTAGGCTTAGGCTAGGGCACCCCAAGGCTTAGGCTAGGGCACCCCTAGGCTTAGGCTAGGGCACCCCTAGGCTTAGGCTAAGGCTACGGCTCCCGTAGCCTAAGGCTACGACACCCCTAGGCTCAGGCTAGGGCCCCCCCTAGGCTTAGGCTAGGGTAATACTAGGCTAGACTAAGGCTAGGGATACCCTAGCCTCAGGCTAGGGCACCCATAGGCTCAGGCTAGGGCACCCCTAGGCTCAGGCTAGGGCAGCCCTAGGTTCAGGCTAGGGCACCCCTAGGCTCAGCCTAGGGCACCCCTAAGCTTAGGCTAGGGCACTCCTAGGCTTAGGCTAGGGCACCCCTAAACTCAGGCTAGGGCACCCCTAAGCTTAGGCTAGGGCAATCCTAGGCTTAGGATAAGGCTAGGGTTCCCCTAGCCTCAGGCTTGGGCACCCCTAGGCTCAGGCTAGGGCACCCCTAGGCTTAGACTAGGGCACCCCTAGTCTTAGGCTAAAGCTAGGGCTCCCGTAGCCTAAAGCTAGGGCACCCCTAGGCTCAGGCTAGGGCACCCCTAGGCTTAAGCTAGGGCACCCCTAGACTCAGGCTATGGCACCCCTAGACTTAGGCTAGGGCAATCCTAGGCTAGACTAACTCTTGGGCTCCCCTAGCCTCAGGCTAGGGCATCCGTAGGCTCAGGCTAGGGCACCCCTGGGCTCAGGCTAGGGCACCACTAGGCTTAGGCTAGGGCACTCCTAGTCTAGACTAAGGCTTGGGCTCCCCTAGCCTCAGGCTAGGGCACCCGTAGGCTCAGGCTCGGGCACGCCTAGGCTCAGGCTTGGGCAGACCTAGGCTCTAGCTAGGGCACCCCTAGGCTCAGGATAGAGCACCCCTAGGCTTATGCTACGGCACCCCTAGGCTTAGGCTAGGGAACACCTAGGCTTAGGCTAGGGCACCCCAAGGCTTAGGCTAGGGCACCCCTAGTCTTAGGCTAAGGCAACGGCTCCCCTAGCCTCAGGCTAGGGCACCACAAGACTCAAACTAGGGCACCCCTAAGCTTAGGCTAGGGCAATCCTAGGCTTAGGCTAAGGTTAGGGCTCCATTAGCCTCAGGCTAGGACACCCATAGGCTCAGGCTAGGGCACCCCTAGGCTTAGGCTAGAGCACCCCTAGGCTTAGGCTAAGGCTACGGCTCCCCTAACCTCAGGCTAGTGCACCCCTAGACTCAGGCTGTGGCACCCCTATGCTTAGGCTAGGGCAATCCTAGGCTTGACTAACGCTAGGGCTCCCCTTGCCTCAGGCTAGGGCACCCGTAGGCTCAGGCTAGGGAACCCCCAGGCTCAGGCTGGGGCACCCCTAGGCTTAGTCTAGGGCACCCCTAGGCTTAGGCTAAGGCTAGGGCTCCCCTAGCCTCAGGCTAGTGCACCCCTAGGCTTAGGCTAGGGCACCCATAGTCTTAGGCTAGGGCACACCTAGGCTTAGGCTAAGGCTAGGGCTCCCCTAGCGTAAGGCTAGAGCACCCCTAGGCTTAGGCTAGGGCACCCCTAGGCTTAGGCTAGGGCACCCACAGGCTTAGGCTAGGGCACCCCTAGGCTTAGGCTAAGGCTAGGGCTCCCCTAGCCTAAGGCTAGGGCACCCCTAGGCTTAGGCAAGGGCACCCCTAGGCTTAGGTTAGGGCACCCCTAGGTTTAGGCTAGGGCACCCCTAGGCTTAGGCTAGGGCACCCCTAGGCTTAGGCTAAGGCTAGGGCTCCCCTAGTCTACGGCTAGGGCAACCCTAGGCTCAGCCTAGGGCACCCCTAGGCTCAGGCTAGGGCACCCCTAGGCTTAGGCTGGGGCACCCCTAGGCTTAGGCTAGGGCACCCCTAGCCTTTGGCTCAGGCTACGGCTCCCCTAGCCTCAGGCTAGGGCACCCCTAGGCTTAGGCTAGGGCACCCCTAGGCTTAGGCTAAGGCTAGGGCTCCCGTTGTCTAAGGCTAGGTCAACCCTAGGCTCAGTTTAGGGCACCCCTAGCCTCAGGCTAGGGCACCCCTAGGCTTAGGCTGGGGCACCCCTAGGCTTAGACTAGGGCACCCCTAGGCTTAGGCTCAGGCTACGTCTCCCCTAGCCTCAGGCTAGGGCACCCCAAGACTCAGGCTATGGCACCCTAGGCTTAGGCTAGGGCACCCCTAGGCTTAGGCTAAGGCTAGGGCTCCCCCAGCCTATGGCTAGGGCACCCCTAGGCTTAGGCTTGGGCACCCCTAGGCTTAGGCTAGGGCACCACTAGGCTTAGTCAAGGGCACCCCTAGACTTAGGCTTGGGCACCCCTAGGCTTAGGTTAGGGCACCCCTAGGCTTAGGCTAGGGCACCCCTAGACTTAGGCTAGGGCATCCCTAGGCTTTGGCTAAGGCTAGGGCTCCCCTAATCTAAGGCTAGGGCAACCGTAGGCTCAGGCTAGGGCTCCCCTAGCTTCAGGCTAGGGCAACCGTAGGCTCAGGCTAGGGCACCCCTAGGCTCAGGCTAGGGCACCCATAGCTTTAGGCTAGGGCACCCCTAAGCTTAGGCTAGGGTAAACCTAGGCTCGACTAAGGCTAGGGATCCCCTAGCCTCAGGCTAGGGCACCCGTAGGCTCAGGCTAGGGCACCCCTAGGCTCACTCTAGGGCACCCCTAGGCTCAGGCTAGGGCACCCCTAGGCTTAGGCTAGGGCACCCCAAGGCTTAGGCTAGGGCACCCCTAGGCTTAGGCTAGGGCACCCCTAGGCTTAGGCTAAGGCTACGGCTCCCGTAGCCTAAGGCTACGACACCCCTAGGCTCAGGCTAGGGCCCCCCCTAGGCTTAGGCTAGGGTAATACTAGGCTAGACTAAGGCTAGGGATACCCTAGCCTCAGGCTAGGGCACCCATAGGCTCAGGCTAGGGCACCCCTAGGCTCAGGCTAGGGCAGCCCTAGGTTCAGGCTAGGGCACCCCTAGGCTCAGCCTAGGGCACCCCTAAGCTTAGGCTAGGGCACTCCTAGGCTTAGGCTAGGGCACCCCTAAACTCAGGCTAGGGCACCCCTAAGCTTAGGCTAGGGCAATCCTAGGCTTAGGATAAGGCTAGGGTTCCCCTAGCCTCAGGCTTGGGCACCCCTAGGCTCAGGCTAGGGCACCCCTAGGCTTAGACTAGGGCACCCCTAGTCTTAGGCTAAAGCTAGGGCTCCCGTAGCCTAAAGCTAGGGCACCCCTAGGCTCAGGCTAGGGCACCCCTAGGCTTAAGCTAGGGCACCCCTAGACTCAGGCTATGGCACCCCTAGACTTAGGCTAGGGCAATCCTAGGCTAGACTAACTCTTGGGCTCCCCTAGCCTCAGGCTAGGGCATCCGTAGGCTCAGGCTAGGGCACCCCTGGGCTCAGGCTAGGGCACCACTAGGCTTAGGGTAGGGCACTCCTAGTCTAGACTAAGGCTTGGGCTCCCCTAGCCTCAGGCTAGGGCACCCGTAGGCTCAGGCTCGGGCACGCCTAGGCTCAGGCTTGGGCAGACCTAGGCTCTAGCTAGGGCACCCCTAGGCTCAGGATAGAGCACCCCTAGGCTTATGCTACGGCACCCCTAGGCTTAGGCTAGGGAACACCTAGGCTTAGGCTAGGGCACCCCAAGGCTTAGGCTAGGGCACCCCTAGTCTTAGGCTAAGGCAACGGCTCCCCTAGCCTCAGGCTAGGGCACCACAAGACTCAAACTAGGGCACCCCTAAGCTTAGGCTAGGGCAATCCTAGGCTTAGGCTAAGGTTAGGGCTCCATTAGCCTCAGGCTAGGACACCCATAGGCTCAGGCTAGGGCACCCCTAGGCTTAGGCTAGAGCACCCCTAGGCTTAGGCTAAGGCTACGGCTCCCCTAACCTCAGGCTAGTGCACCCCTAGACTCAGGCTGTGGCACCCCTATGCTTAGGCTAGGGCAATCCTAGGCTTGACTAACGCTAGGGCTCCCCTTGCCTCAGGTTAGGGCACCCGTAGGCTCAGGCTAGGGAACCCCCAGGTTCAGGCTGGGGCACCCCTAGGCTTAGTCTAGGGCACCCCTAGGCTTAGGCTAAGGCTAGGGCTCCCCTAGCCTCAGGCTAGTGCACCCCTAGGCTTAGGCTAGGGCACCCATAGTCTTAGGCTAGGGCACACCTAGGCTTAGGCTAAGGCTAGGGCTCCCCTAGCGTAAGGCTAGAGCACCCCTAGGCTTAGGCTAGGGCACCCCTAGGCTTAGGCTAGGGCACCCACAGGCTTAGGCTAGGGCACCCCTAGGCTTAGGCTAAGGCTAGGGCTCCCCTAGCCTAAGGCTAGGGCACCCCTAGGCTTAGGCAAGGGCACCCCTAGGCTTAGGTTAGGGCACCCCTAGGTTTAGGCTAGGGCACCCCTAGGCTTAGGCTAGGGCACCCCTAGGCTTAGGCTAAGGCTAGGGCTCCCCTAGTCTACGGCTAGGGCAACCCTAGGCTCAGCCTAGGGCACCCCTAGGCTCAGGCTAGGGCACCCCTAGGCTTAGGCTGGGGCACCCCTAGGCTTAGGCTAGGGCACCCCTAGCCTTTGGCTCAGGCTACGGCTCCCCTAGCCTCAGGCTAGGGCACCCCTAGGCTTAGGCTAGGGCACCCCTAGGCTTAGGCTAAGGCTAGGGCTCCCGTTGTCTAAGGCTAGGTCAACCCTAGGCTCAGTTTAGGGCACCCCTAGCCTCAGGCTAGGGCACCCCTAGGCTTAGGCTGGGGCACCCCTAGGCTTAGACTAGGGCACCCCTAGGCTTAGGCTCAGGCTACGTCTCCCCTAGCCTCAGGCTAGGGCACCCCAAGACTCAGGCTATGGCACCCTAGGCTTAGGCTAGGGCACCCCTAGGCTTAGGCTAAGGCTAGGGCTCCCCCAGCCTATGGCTAGGGCACCCCTAGGCTTAGGCTTGGGCACCCCTAGGCTTAGGCTAGGGCACCACTAGGCTTAGTCAAGGGCACCCCTAGACTTAGGCTTGGGCACCCCTAGGCTTAGGTTAGGGCACCCCTAGGCTTAGGCTAGGGCACCCCTAGACTTAGGCTAGGGCATCCCTAGGCTTTGGCTAAGGCTAGGGCTCCCCTAATCTAAGGCTAGGGCAACCGTAGGCTCAGGCTAGGGCTCCCCTAGCTTCAGGCTAGGGCAACCGTAGGCTCAGGCTAGGGCACCCCTAGGCTTAGGCTAGGGCACCCCTAGGCATAGGCTAGGGCACCCCTAGACTTAGGCTAGGGCATCCCTAGGCTTTCGCTAAGGCTAGGGCTCCCCTAATCTAAGGCTAGGGCAACCGTAGGCTCAGGCTAGGGCTCCCCTAGCTTCAGGCTAGGGCAACCGTAGGCTCAGGCTAGGGCACCCCTAGGCTTAGGCTGGGGCACCCCTAGGCTTAAGCTAGGGCACCCCTAGCCTTAGGCTCAGGCTACGGTTCCCCTACCCTCAGACTAGGGCACCCCTAGTCTCAGGCTATGGCACCCCTAGGCTTAGGCTAGGGCACCCCTAGGTTTAGGCTAAGGCTAGGGCTCCCCTTGTGTAAAGCTAGGACAACCCTAGGCTCAGTCTAGGGCACCCCTAGGCTCAGGCTAGGGCACCCCTAGGCTTAGGCTGGGGCACCCCTAGGCTTAGACTAGTGCACCCCTAGGGTTAGGCTCAGGCTACGGCTCCCCTAGCCCCAGGCTTGGGCACCCCTAGACTCAGGCTATGGCACCCCTAGGCTTAGGCAAGGCACCCCTAGGCTTACGCTAAGGCTAGGGCTCCCCTAGCCTATGGCTAGGGCACCCCTAGGCTTAGGCTTGGGCACCTATAGGCTTAGGCTAGGGCACCACTAGGCTTAGTCAAGGGCACCTCTAGGCTTAGGTTAGGGCACACCTAGGCTTAGGCTAGGGCACCCCTAGACTTAGGCTAGGGCATCCCTAGGCTTTGTCTAAGGCTAGGGCTCCCCTAGTCTTAGGCTAGCGCAACCGTAGGCTCAGGCTAGGGCTCCCCTAGCCTCAGGCTAGGGCACTCGTAGGCTCAGGCTAGGGCACCCCTTGGCTCAGGCTAGGGCACCCCTAGGCTTAGGCTTGGGCACCCCTACGCTTAGGCTAGGGCACCCCTAGGCATAGGCTAAGGCTAGGGCTCCCCTAGCCAAAAGCTAGTGCACCCCTTGGCTTAGGGTAGGGCACCCCTACGCTTATGGTAGGGCACCCCTAGGCTTAGGCTAAGGCTAGGGCTCCCCTAATCTAAGGCTAGGGCACCCCTAGGCTCAGGCTAGGGCTCCCCTAGCATCAGGCTAGGGCACCCGTAGGCTCAGACTAGGGCACACCGGGGCTCAGGCTAAGGCACCCCTAGGCTTAGGCTAGGGCACCCCTAGGCATAGGCTAAGGCTAGGGCTCCCCTAGCCTAAGTCTAGGGCACCCCTAGGCTTAGGCTAGGGCACCCCTAGGCTTAGGCTGGGGCACCCCTAGGCTTAGGCTCAGGCTACGGCACCCGTAGGCTCAGGCTAGGGGACCCCTAGGCTTAGGCTAGGGCACCCCAAGGCTTAGGCTAGGGTTCCCCTAGGCTTAGTCTAAGGCTAAGGCTCCCCTAGCCTAAGGCTTAGGCACCCTCAGGCTTAGGATAGGGCACCCCTAATCTTAGGCTAGGGCACCCCTAGTCTTAGGCTAGGGCACCCCGAGCCTTAGGCTAGGGCACCCCTAGGCTTAGGCTAGGGAACCCCGAGGCTCAGGCTAGGGCACCCCTAGGCTTAGGCTAGGGCACCCCTAGACTTAGGCTAGGGCATCCCTAGGCTTTGGCTAAGGCTAGGGCTCCCCTAATCTAAGGCTAGGGCAACCGTAGGCTCAGGCTAGGGCTCCCCTAGCTTCAGGCTAGGGCAACCGTAGGCTCAGGCTAGGGCACCCCTAGGCTTAGGCTGGGGCACCCCTAGGCTTAAGCTAGGGCACCCCTAGCCTTAGGCTCAGGCTACGGTTCCCCTACCCTCAGGCTAGGGCACCCCTAGTCTCAGGCTATGGCACCCCTAGGCTTAGGCTAGGGCACCCCTAGGCTTAGGCTAAGGCTAGGGCTCCCCTTGTGTAAAGCTAGGACAACCCTAGGCTCAGTCTAGGGCACCCCTAGGCTCAGGCTAGGGCACCCCTAGGCTTAGGCTGGGGCACCCCTAGGCTTAGACTAGTGCACCCCTAGGGTTAGGCTCAGGCTACGGCTCCCCTAGCCCCAGGCTTGGGCACCCCTAGACTCAGGCTATGGCACCCCTAGGCTTAGGCAAGGCACCCCTAGGCTTACGCTAAGGCTAGGGCTCCCCTAGCCTATGGCTAGGGCACCCCTAGGCTTAGGCTTGGGCACCTATAGGCTTAGGCTAGGGCACCACTAGGCTTAGTCAAGGGCACCTCTAGGCTTAGGTTAGGGCACACCTAGGCTTAGGCTAGGGCACCCCTAGACTTAGGCTAGGGCATCCCTAGGCTTTGTCTAAGGCTAGGGCTCCCCTAGTCTTAGGCTAGCGCAACCGTAGGCTCAGGCTAGGGCTCCCCTAGCCTCAGGCTAGGGCACCCCTAGGCTCAGGCTAGGGCTCCCCTAGCATCAGGCTAGGGCACCCGTAGGCTCAGACTAGGGCACACCGGGGCTCAGGCTAAGGCACCCCTAGGCTTAGGCTAGGGCACCCCTAGGCATAGGCTAAGGCTAGGGCTCCCCTAGCCTAAGTCTAGGGCACCCCTAGGCTTAGGCTAGGGCACCCCTAGGCTTAGGCTGGGGCACCCCTAGGCTTAGGCTCAGGCTACGGCACCCGTAGGCTCAGGCTAGGGGACCCCTAGGCTTAGGCTAGGGCACCCCAAGGCTTAGGCTAGGGTTCCCCTAGGCTTAGTCTAAGGCTAAGGCTCCCCTAGCCTAAGGCTTAGGCACCCTCAGGCTTAGGATAGGGCACCCCTAATCTTAGGCTAGGGCACCCCTAGTCTTAGGCTAGGGCACCCCGAGCCTTAGGCTAGGGCACCCCTAGGCTTAGGCTAGGGAACCCCGAGGCTCAGGCTAGGGCACCCCTAGGCTTAGGCTAGGGCACCCATAGGCTTAGGCTAAGGCTAGGGCTCCCCTAGTCTAAGGCTAGGGCAACCCTAGGCTCAGGCTAGGGCACCCCTAGGCTCAGGCTAGGGCACCCCTAGGCTTAGGCTGGGGCACCCCTAGGCTTAAGCTAGGGCACCCCTAGCCTTAGGCTCAGGCTACGGTTCCCTTAGCCTCAGGCTAGGGCACCCCTAGTCTCAGGCTATGGCACCCCTAGGCTTAGGCTAGGGCACCCCTAGGCTTAGGCTAAGGCTAGGGCTCCCCATTTCTAAAGCTAGGACAACCCTAGGCTCAGTCTAGGGCACCCCTAGGCTCAGGCTAGGGCACCCCTAGGCTCAAGTTGGGGCACCCCTAGGGTTAGACTAGTGCACCTCTAGGGTTAGGCTCAGGCTACGGCTCCCCTAGCCTCAGGCTAGGGCACCCCTAGACTTAGGTTAGGGCATCCCTAGGCTTTGGCTAAGGCTAGGGCTCCCCTAGTCTTAGGATAGCGCAACGGTAGGCTCAGGCTAGGACTCCCCTAGGCTTACGCTAAGGCTAGGGCTCCCCTAGCCTATAGCTAGGGTACCCCTAGGCTTAGGCTTGGGCACCCCTAGGCTTAGGCTAGGGCACCACTAGGCTTAGTCAAGGGCACCCCTAGGCTTAGGTTAGGGCACACCTAGGCTTAGGCTAGGGCACCCCTAGACTTAGGCTAGGGCATCCCTAGGCTTTGGCTAAGGCTAGGGCTCCCCTAGTCTTAGGCTAGCGCAACCGTAGGCTCAGGCTAGGACTCCCCTAGCCTCAGGCTAGGGCACCCGTAGGCTCAGGCTAGGGCACCCTTTGGTCAGGCTAGGGCACCCCTAGGCTTAGGCTAGGGCACCCCTAGGCATAGGCTAAGGCTAGGGTTCCCCTAGCCTAAGGCTAGAGCACCCCTTGGCTTAGGGTACGGCACCCCTACGCTTAGGTTAGGGCACCCCTAGGCTTAGGCTAAGGCTAGGGCTCCCCTATTCTAAGGCTAGGGCAACCCTAGGCTCAGGCTAGGGCACCCCTAGGCTCAGGCTAGGGCACCCCTAGGCTCAGGCTGGGGCACCCCTAGGCTTAAGCTGGGGCACCCCTAGGCTTAGGCTCAGGCTACGGCACCCGTAGGCTCAGGCTAGGGGACCCCTAGGCTTAGGCTAGGGCTCCCCTAGGCTTAGGCTAAGGCTAAGGCTCCCCTAGCCTAAGGCTTAGACACCCTTAGGCTTAGGATAGGGCACCGCTAGTCTTAGGCTAGGGCACCCCTAGTCTTAGGCTAGGGCGCCCCGAGCCTTAGGCTAGGGCACCCCTAAGCTTAGGCTAGGGAACCCCGAGGCTCAGGCTAGGGCTCCCCTAGCTTCAGGCTAGGGCAACCGTAGGCTCAGGCTAGGGCACCCCTAGGCTTAG
>NW_027458936.1:0-32351 GCF_050624435.1 Tenrec ecaudatus
AGTCCAAGTGCTCGCTAGGTAACCTACATAGTCCAAATGCCCGCAAGGATTACTACAACATAGTCTAAGTGCCCGCTAGGGAACCTACATAATCCAAGTGCCCCTTAGGTAACCTACATAGTACAAGTGCCCGTTAGCTAACCTAGATAGTCCAATGGCCCGCTAGTTGACCTACATAATCCAAGTGCCCGCTAGTTAACATACATAGTCCAAGTGCCCGCTAGGTAACCTAGATAGCCCAAGTACCCATTAGCTACCCTAGATAGTCCAAGTGACCGCTAGGTAACCTACATAGTCAAAGTGCCCACTAGGTAACCTAGATAGTCCAAGTTCCTGTTAGCTAACCTAGATAGTCCAAGTGCACGTTAGTTAACCTATATAGTCCAAGTGCCCGCTAGATAACCTACATAGTCCAAGTGCCCGCTAGGTAAACCTATATAGTCCAAATGCCCGCTAGGGAACCTACATAGTCCAAGTGCCTGCTAGGTAAACTACATAGTCCAAGTGCCCACTAGGTAACCTAGACAGTCCAATTGCCCGCTAGTTAACCTAGACAGTCCAAGTAACCGCTATGGAACCTTCACAGTCCAAGTTCCCGCTAGGGAACTTACATATTCCAAGTGCCCGCTAGTTAACCTAGATAGTCCAAGTGCCCGCTAGTTAACCAGGATCGTCCAAGTGCCCTCTAGTTAACTTACATAGTCCAAGGGCCTGCTAGTTAACCTAGATAGTCCAAGTGCCCGCCCGGTAACCTAGATAGCCCAAGTACCCGTTAGGTACCCTAGATAGTCCAAGTGACCGCTAGGTAACCTACATAGTCAAAGTGACCACTAGGTAACCTAGATAGTCCAAGTTCCTGTTAGCTAACCTAGATAGTCCAAGTGCCCGTTAGTTAACCTACATAGTCCATGTGCCCGCTTGATAACCTACATAGTCCAAGTGCCCGCTAGGTAACCTATATAGTCCAAATGCCCGCTAGGGAACCTACATAGTCCAAGTGCCTGCTAGGTAAACTACATAATCCAAGTGCCCACTAGGTAACGTAGACAGTCCAAATGCCCACTAGTTAACCTAGACAGTCCAAGTAACCGCTAGGGAACCTACATAGTCCATGTTCCCGCTAGGGAACTTACATAGTCCAAGTGCCCGCTAGTTAACCTAGATAGTCGAAGTGCCCGCTAGTTAACCAGGATCGTCCATGTGCCCTCAAGTTAACTTAAATAGTCCAAGGGCCTGCTAGTTAACCTACATAGACCAAGGGCCCGCTAGTTAACATAGATAGTCCAAGTGCCCTCTAGTTAACCTACATAGTCCAAGTGCCCGCTAGGTAACCTAGACAGGCCAAGTGACCACTAGGTTACCTACATAGTCCAAGTGCCCGTTCGTTAACCTACATAGTCCAAGTGCCCGATAGTTAACGTAGATAGCCCAATTGCCAGCTAGGAACGTACATAGTCCAAGTGCCCGCTAGGTAACCTAGATAGTCCAAGTGCCCGCTAGTTAACCTACATAGTCCCAAGTGCCTGATAGGTAAACTACATAGTCCAAGTGCCCACTAGGTAACCTAGACAGTCCAATTGCCCACTAGTTAACCTAGACAGTCCAAGTAACCGCTAGGGAACCTACATAGTCCAAGTGCTCGCTAGGCAACCTACATAGTCCAAGTGCCCGTTAGTTAACCTAGATAGTCAAAGTGCCTGCTAGGTAACCTAGATAGTCCAAGTGGCCGCTAGGTAACCTACATAGTGCAAGTGTCCGCTAGTTAAACTACATAGTCCAAAGGCCTGCTAGTTAACCTAGATAGTCCAAGTGCCCGCTAGGTAACCTACATAGTGCAAGTGTCCGCAAGTTAACCTACGTAGTCCAAGGGACCGCTAGTTAACCTAGATCGTCCATTTGTCCACTAGTTAACCTACATAGTCCAAGTGCCCTATATGGAACCTAGATAGTCCAAGTGCACGCTAGGGAACCTACATAGTCCAAGTTCCCGCTAGGGAACTTACATATTCCAAGTGCCCGCTAGTTAACCTAGATAGTCCAAGTGCCCGCTAGTAAACCAGGATCGTCCGAGTGCCCTCTAGTTAACTTACATAGTCCAAGGGCCTGCTAGTTAACCTACATAGACCAAGGGCCCGCTAGTTAATCTAGATAGTCCAAGTGCCCGCTAGTTAACCTACATAGTCCAAGTGCCCGCTAGGTAACCTAGACAGGCCAAGTGACCACTAGGTTACCTACATAGTCCAAATGCCCGTTCGTTAACCTACATAGTCCAAGTGCCCGCTAGGTAACGTAGATAGCCCAATTGCCCGCTAGGGAACGTACATAGTCCAAGGGCCCGCTAGGTAACCTAGATAGTCCAAGTGTCCGCTAGTTAACCTACATAGTCCAAGTGCCTGATAGGTAAACTACATAGTCCAAGTGCCCACTAGGTAACCTAGACATTCTAATTGCCCACTAGTTAACCTAGACAGTCCAAGTAACCGCTAGGGAACCTACATAGTCCAAGTGCTCGCTAGGCAACCTACATAGTCCAAGTTCCCGTTAGTTAACCTAGATAGTCAAAGTGCCTGCTAGGTAACCTAGATAGTCCAAGTGCCCGCTAGGTACCCTACATAGTCCAAGTGCCCGTTAGGTAACCTTGATAGTCCAATTACCCGTTAGCTAACCTAGATAGTCCAAGTGTCCGCTAGGTAACCTACATAGTCCATGTGTCCGCTAGGTAACCTACATAGTCCAAGTGCCCGATAGTTAACCTAGATAGTCCAAGGCCCGCTAGTTAACCTAGATATTCCAAGTGCCCGCTAGTTAACCTAAATCGTCCAAGTGTCTGCTAGGTAACCTACAACGTCCAGTGCCGTGCTAGGTAACCTAGGTAGTCCAAGTGCCTGTTAGCTAACCTACATAGTCCAAGTGCCCGTTCGTTAACCTAGATAGTCCAAGTGCCCGCTATGTAACCTAGACATTCCAAGTGCCCGCTAGGTTACCTACATAGTCCAAGTGTCCGTTCGTTAACCTAGATAGCCCAAGTGCCCGTTTGGTAACCTACATAGTCCAAGTGCCCGCTTCGTAACCTGGATAGTCCAAGTGCCCGCTAGATAACCAACATAGTCAAAGTGCGCCATAGGTAACCTACATAGTCCAAGTGCCTTCTAGGGAGCCTACATAGTCCACGTGACCGCTAAGGAACCTACATAGTCCAAGTGCCCGTTAGGGAACCTACATAGTCCAAGTGCTCGCTAGGTAACCTACATAGTCCAAATGCCCGCAAGGTAAACTACATAGTCTTAGTGCCCGCTAGGGAACCTACATAATCCAAGTGCCCGTTAGGTAACCTAGATAGTCCAAGTGCCCGTTAGCTCACCTAGATAGTCCAATGGCCCGCTAGTTGACCTACATTGTCCAAGTGCCCGCTAGTTAACCTACATAGTCCAAGTGCCCGCTAGGTAACCTAGATATTCCAAGTGCAAGTTAGCTAACCTAGATAGTCCAAGTGACCGCTAGGTAACCTACATAGTCAAAGTGCCCACTAGGTAACCTAGATAGTCCAAGTGTCCGCTAGGTAACCTACATAGTCCAAGGGCCCGCTCGTTAAACTAGTTCGTCCAAGTGTCCGCTAATTAACCTACATAGTCCAAGTGCCCGCTAGGTAACCAAGATAGTCAATGTGGCCGCTAGGTAACCAACATAGTCAAAGTTCCCACTAGGTAACCTAGATAGTCCAAGTGCCCGTTACCTAACCTAGATTGTCCAAGTGCCTGTTAGCTAACCTACATAGTCCAAGTGCCCGTTCGTTAACCTAGATAGTCCAAGTGTCCACTATGTAACCTAGACAGTCCAAGTACCCGCTAGGTTACCTACATAGTCCAAGTGTCCGTTCGTTAACCTCGATAGTCCAATTGCCCGCTTCGTAACCTGGATAGTCCAAGTGCCCGCTAGTTAACCTACATAGTCAACGTGCCCGATAGGTAACCTACATAGTCCAAGTGCCTTCTAGAGAGCGAACATAGTCCAGGTAACCGCTAGGGAACCTACATAGTCCAAGTGCCCGTTAGGGAACCTACATAGTCCAAGTGCTCGCTAGGTAACCTACATAGTCCAAATGCCCGCAAGGAAACCTACATAGTCTAAGTGCCCGCTAGGGAACCTACATAATCCAAGTGTCCATTAGGAAACCTAGATAGTCCAAGTGCCCGTTAACTAACCTAGATAGTCCAAGGGCCCGCTAGTTGACCTACATAGTCCAAGTGCCAGGTAGGTAACCTAGATAGTACAAGTGCCCGCTAGGGAACCTAGATAGTCCAAGTGCCTGTTAGCTAACCTAGATAGTCCAAGTGGTGGCTATGTAACATACATAGTCCAAGTGCCCGTTCGTTAACCTAGATAATGCAAGTGCCCGCTGGGTAACCTAGACAGTCCTAGTGCCCCGCTAGTTAACCTACATAGTCCAAGTGCCCGTTAGTTAACCTACATAATACAAATTGCCCGTTAGCTAACCTAGATAGTCCAAGGGCCCGCTAGATGACCTACATAGTCCAAATGCCCGTTGGTAACCTAGATAGTCCAAGTGCCCACTAGGGGACGTACATATTCCAAGTGCCCGCTAGATAACCCAGATAGTCCAAGTGCCGGCTAGGGTATGTACATAGACCAAGTGCCCGCTAGGTAACCTAGATAGTCCAAGTGCCCGCTAGTTAACCTAGATAGTCCAAGTGCCTTCTAGTTAAACTAGATCGTCCAAGTGGCCGCTAGTTAACCTACATAGTCCAAGGGCCCCCGAGTTAACCTAGATATTCCAAGTGCCCGCTAGTTAACCTAGATCGTCCAAGTGTCCGCTAGTTAACCTACGTAGTCCAAGTGCCCGTTAGGTAGCCTAGATACTCCAAGTGACCGCTAGGTAACCTACATAGTCCTAGTGCCCGCTAGGTAACCTAGATAGTCCATGTTTCTGTTAGCTAACCTAGATAGTCCAAGTGCCCGCTAGTTAACCTACATAGTCCAAGGGCCCCCTAGTTAACCTAGATATTCCAAATGCCCACTAGTTAACCTAGATCGTCCAAGTGTCTGCTAGTTAACCTACATAGTAAACGTGCCCGTTAGGTAGCCTAGATAGTCCAAGTGACCGCTAGGAAATTTACATAGTCCTAGTGCCCGCTAGGTAACCTAGATAGTCCAAGTTCCTGTTAGCTAACCTAGATAGTCCAAGTGCCCACTAGGTAACCTAGATAGTCAAAGTGCCCGTTAGGTAACCTAGATAGTCTAAGTGCCCGCTAGGTAACCTACATAGTCCAAGTTACCGCTAGGTAACCTAGATAGTCCAAGTGTCCATTACCTAACATAGATCGTCCATGTACCCGCTAGGAAACCTACATAGTCCAAGTGCCCGTTCGTTAACCAAGAAGTCCAAGTGCCCGCTATGTAACCTAATCAGTCCAAGTGCCCACCAGGTTACCTGCATTGTCCAAGTGCCCGTTACGTAACCTAAATAGTCCAAATGCCCGCTCGTTAACCTAGTTCGTCAAAGTGTCTGCTAGTTAACATACATAGTAAAAGTGCCCGCAAGTTAACTTAGATAGTCCAGGTGCCCCTTAGCTAACCTAGATAGTCCAAGTGCCCGCTAGGTAACCTACATAGTCCAAGTGCCCGCTAGTTAACCTAGATAGTCCAAGTGCTCGCTAGGTAACCTAGACAGACCAAGTTCCCGCTATGTTACCTACATAGTCCAAGGTACCGCTAGGGAACCTACATAGTCCAAGTGCCCGCTATGTAACCCACATAGTCTAATTGCCCGATAGGGAACCTACATAGTCCAAGTGCCCGCTAGGTAACCAAGATAGTCAATGTGGCCGCTAGGTAACCAACATAGTCAAAGTTCCCACTAGGTAACCTAGATAGTCCAAGTGCCCGTTACCTAACCTAGATTGTCCAAGTGCCTGTTAGCTAACCTACATAGTCCAAGTGCCCGTTCGTTAACCTAGATAGTCCAAGTGTCCACTATGTAACCTAGACAGTCCCAGTACCCGCTAGGTTACCTACATAGTCCAAGTGTCCGTTCGTTAACCTCGATAGTCCAATTGCCCGCTTCGTAACCTGGATAGTCCAAGTGCCCGCTAGTTAACCTACATAGTCAACGTGCCCGATAGGTAACCTACATAGTCCAAGAGCCTTCTAGAGAGCGAACATAGTCCAGGTAACCGCTAGGGAACCTACATAGTCCAAGTGCCCGTTAGGGAACCTACATAGTCCAAGTGCTCGCTAGGTAACCTACATAGTCCAAATGCCCGCAAGGAAACCTACATAGTCTAAGTGCCCGCTAGGGAACCTACATAATCCAAGTGTCCATTAGGTAACCTAGATAGTCCAAGTGCCCGTTAGCTAACCTAGATAGTCCAAGGGCCCGCTAGTTGACCTACATAGTCCAAGTGCCAGGTAGGTAACCTAGATAGTACAAGTGCCCGCTAGGGAACCTAGATAGTCCAAGTGCCTGTTAGCTAACCTAGATAGTCCAAGTGGTGGCTATGTAACAAAAATAGTCCAAGTGCCCGTTCGTTAACCTAGATAAAGCAAGTGCCCGCTGGGTAACCTAGACAGTCCTAGTGCCCCGCTAGTTAACCTACATAGTCCAAGTGCCCGTTAGTTAACCTACATAATACAAATTGCCCGTTAGCTAACCTAGATAGTCCAAGGGCCCGCTAGATGACCTACATAGTCCAAATGCCCGTTGGTAACCTAGATAGTCCAAGTGCCCACTAGGGGACGTACATATTCCAAGTGCCCGCTAGATAACCCAGATAGTCCAAGTGCCGGCTAGGGTATGTACATAGACCAAGTGCCCGCTAGGTAACCTAGATAGTCCAAGTGCCCGCTAGTTAACCTAGATAGTCCAAGTGCCTTCTAGTTAAACTAGATCGTCCAAGTGGCCGCTAGTTAACCTACATAGTCCAAGGGCCCCCTAGTTAACCTAGATATTCCAAGTGCCCGCTAGTTAACCTAGATCGTCCAAGTGTCCGCAAGTTAACCTACGTAGTCCAAGTGCCCGTTAGGTAGCCTAGATACTCCAAGTGACCGCTAGGTAACCTACATAGTCCTAGTGCCCGCTAGGTAACCTAGATAGTCCATGTTTCTGTTAGCTAACCTAGATAGTCCAAGTGCCCGCTAGTTAACCTACATAGTCCAAGGGCCCCCTAGTTAACCTAGATATTCCAAATGCCCGGTAGTTAACCTAGATCGTCCAAGTGTCCGCTAGTTAACCTACATAGTAAACGTGCCCGTTAGGTAGCCTAGATAGTCCAAGTGACCGCAAGGAAA
Organism: Tenrec ecaudatus; assembly: GCF_050624435.1. Lineage (NCBI taxonomy): Eukaryota > Metazoa > Chordata > Mammalia > Afrosoricida > Tenrecidae > Tenrec > Tenrec ecaudatus. The sequence continues at coordinate 7,306 of NW_027458936.1, forward strand.
TTTACATAGTCCTAGTGCCCGCTAGGTAACCTAGATAGTCCAAGTTCCTGTTAGCTAACCTAGATAGTCCAAGTGCCCACTAGGTAACCTAGATAGTCAAAGTGCCCGTTAGGTAACCTTGATAGTCTAAGTGCCCGCTAGGTAACCTACATAGTCCAAGTTACCGCTAGGTAACCTAGATAGTCCAAGTGTCCATTACCTAACATAGATCGTCCATGTACCCGCTAGGAAACCTACATAGTCCAAGTGCCCGTTCGTTAACCAAGAAGTCCAAGTGCCCGCTATGTAACCTAATCAGTCCAAGTGCCCACCAGGTTACCTGCATTGTCCAAGTGCCCGTTACGTAACCTAAATAGTCCAAATGCCCGCTCGTTAACCTAGTTCGTCAAAGTGTCTGCTAGTTAACATACATAGTAAAAGTGCCCGCAAGTTAACTTAGATAGTCCAGGTGCCCCTTAGCTAACCTAGATAGTCCAAGTGCCCGCTAGGTAACCTACATAGTCCAAGTGCCCACTAGTTAACCTAGATAGTCCAAGTGCTCGCTAGGTAACCTAGACAGACCAAGTTCCCGCTATGTTACCTACATAGTCCAAGGTACCGCTAGGGAACCTACATAGTCCAAGTGCCCGCTATGTAACCCACATAGTCTAATTGCCCGATAGGGAACCTACATAGTCCATGTGCCTGCTAGTTAACATAGATAGTCCAAGTGCCCCCTAGGAAACGTACATAGTCTATGTGCCCGCTAGGTAACCTAGATAGTCCAAGTGCCTGCTAGTTAACCTACATAGTCTAAGTGCCCGCTAGGTAACCTAGATAATCCAAGTGCCCGCTAGTTAACCTACTTAGTGCAAGTGCCCGCGAGGTAACCTACCTAGTCAAAATGCCCGCTAGTAACCTACATACTCCAAGTGCAAGAAGGGAACCTACATAGTCCATGTGCCCGCTAGTTAACATAGATAGTCCAAGTGCCCGCTAGGAAATGTACATAGTCCATGTGCCCGCGAGGTAACCTAGATAGTCCAAGTGCCTGCTAGTTAACCAACATAGTGTAAGTGCCCGCTAGGTAACCTAGATAATCCAAGTGCCCGCTAGTTAACCTACATAGTCCAAGTGCCCGCGAGGTAACCTACCTAGTCCAAATGCCCGCTAGTAACCTACATACTCCAAGTGCAAGAATGGAACCTACATAATCCAAGTGCCCGCTAGGGAACCTACATAGTCGAAATGCCCGTTAGGTAACCTAGATAGTCCAAATGCCCGCTAGGGTACCCACATAGTCCAAGGGCCCGCTGGGTAACCTACATAGTCCAAGTGCCCGCTAGGGAACCTACATAGTCCAAGTGCCCGCTATGTAACCCACATAGTCTAATTGCCCGATAGGGAACTTACATAGTCCATGTGCCCGCTAGTTAACATAGATAGTCCAAGTGCCCGCTAGGAAATGTACATAGTCCATGTGCCCGCGAGGTAACCTAGATAGTCCAAGTGCCTGCTAGTTAACCTACGTAGTCTAAGTGCCCGCTAGGTAACCTAGATAATCCAAGTGCCCGCTAGTTAACCTACATAGTCCAAGTGCCCACGAGGTAACCTACATAGTCCAAATGCCCGCTAGTAACCTACATACTCCAAGTGCAAGAAGGGAACCTACATAATCCAAGTGCCCGCTAGGGAACCTACATATTCTAAATGCCCGTTAGGTAACCTAGATAGTCCAAATGCCCGCTAGGGTACCCACATAGTCCTAGGGCCCGCTAGTTAATCTACAAAGTGTAAGGGCCCGCTAGTTAACCTAGATCGTCCAAGTGTCCGCCAGTTAACATACATAGTACAAGTGTCCGCTAGTTAACCTACATAGTCCAAGTGCCCGCTAGTTAACTTACATAATCCAAGTTCCCGTTAGCTAACCTAGATAGTCCAAGGGCCCGCTAGTTGACCTACATAGTCCAAGTGCCCGACAAGTAACCTAGATAGACCATGTGCCCGCTAGTTAACCTAGATAATCCTAGTGCCCGTTAGTTAACCTATATAGTCCAGGTGCCCACTAGGGAACGTACATAGTCCAAGTGCCCGCTAGGTAACCTAGATAGTACAAGTGACCGCTAGGGTATGTACATAGACCAACTGCCCGCTAGGGAACCTAGATAGTCCAAGTGCCCGCTTGTTAACCTACATAGTCAAAGTGCCCGATAGGGAGCCTAGATAGTCCAAGTGCACGCTAAGGAACCTACATAGTCCAAGTGCCCGTTAGGGAACCTACATAGTCCAAGTGCTCGCTAGGTAACCTACATAGTCCAAATGCGCGCAAGGAAAACTACATAGTCTAAGTGCCCGCAAGGGAACCTACATAATCCAAGTGCCAGTTAGGTAACCTAGATAGTCCAAGTGCCCGTTAGCTAACCTAGATAGTCCAATGGCCCGCTAGTTGACCCACATAGTCCAAGTGCCCGCTAGTTAACCTACATAGTCCAAGTGCCCGCTAGGTAACCTAGATAGCCCAAGTACCCGTTAGCTACCCTAGATAGTCCAAGTGACCGCTAGGTAACCTACATAGTCAAAGTGCCCACTAGGTAACCTAGATAGTCCAAGTTCCTGTTAGCTAACCTAGATAGTCCAAGTGCCCGTTAGTTAACCTACATAGTCCAAGTGCCCGCTAGATAACCTACATAGCCCAAGGGCCCGCTAGGTAACCTATATAGTCCAAATGCCCGCTAGGCAACCTACATAGTCCAAGTGCCTGCTAGGTAAACTACATAGTCCAAGTGCCCACTAGGTAACCTAGACAGTCCAAATGCCCGCTAGTTAACCTAGACAGTCCAAGTAACCGCTATGGAACCTACATAGTCCAAGTTCCCGCTAGGGAACTTACATATTCCAAGTGCCCGCTAGTTAACCTAGATAGTCCAAGTGCCCGCTAGTTAACCAGGATCGTCCGAGTGCCCTCTAGTTAACTTACATAGTCCAAGGGCCTGCTAGTTAACCTACATAGACCAAGGGCCCGCTAGTTAATCTAGATAGTCCAAGTGCCCGCTAGTTAACCTACATAGTCCAAGTGCCCGCTAGGTAACCTAGACAGGCCAAGTGACCACTAGGTTACCTACATAGTCCAAATGCCCGTTCGTTAACCTACATAGTCCAAGTGCCCGCTAGTTAACGTAGATAGCCCAATTGCCCGCTAGGGAACGTACATAGTCCAAGGGCCCGCTAGGTAACCTAGATAGTCCAAGTGTCCGCTAGTTAACCTACATAGTCCAAGTGCCTGATAGGTAAACTACATAGTCCAAGTGCCCAGTAGTTAACCTAGACAGTCCAAGTAACCGCTAGGGAACCTACATAGTCCAAGTGCTCGCTAGGCAACCTACATAGTCCAAGTTCCCGTTAGTTAACCTAGATAGTCAAAGTGCCTGCTAGGTAACCTAGATAGTCCAAGTGCCCGCTAGGTACCCTACATAGTCCAAGTGCCCGTTAGGTAACCTTGATAGTCCAATTACCCGTTAGCTAACCTAGATAGTCCAAGTGTCCGCTAGGTAACCTACATAGTCCATGTGTCCGCTAGGTAACCTACATAGTCCAAGTGCCCGATAGTTAACCTAGATAGTCCAAGGCCCGCTAGTTAACCTAGATATTCCAAGTGCCCGCTAGTTAACCTAAATCGTCCAAGTGTCTGCTAGGTAACCTACAACGTCCAAGTGCCTGCTAGGTAACCTAGGTAGTCCAAGTGCCTGTTTGCTAACCTACATAGTCCAAGTGCCCGTTCGTTAACCTAGATAGTCCAAGTGCCCGCTATGTAACCTAGACATTCCAAGTGCCCGCTAGGTTACCTACATAGTCCAAGTGTCCGTTCGTTAACCTAGATAGCCCAAGTGCCCGTTTGGTAACCTACATAGTCCAAGTGCCCGCTTCGTAACCTGGATAGTCCAAGTGCCCGCTAGATAACCAACATAGTCAACGTGCGCGATAGGTAACCTACATAGTCCAAGTGCCTTCTAGGGAGCCTACATAGTCCACGTGACTGCTAAGGAACCTACATAGTCCAAGTGCCCGTTAGGGAACCTACATAGTCCAAGTGCTCGCTAGGTAACCTACATAGTCCAAATGCCCGCAAGGATTACTACAACATAGTCTAAGTGCCCGCTAGGGAACCTACATAATCCAAGTGCCCCTTAGGTAACCTACATAGTGCAAGTGCCCGTTAGCTAACCTAGATAGTCCAATGGCCCGCTAGTTGACCTACATAATCCAAGTGCCCGCTAGTTAACATACATAGTCCAAGTGCCCGCTAGGTAACCTAGATAGCCCAAGTACCCATTAGCTACCCTAGATAGTCCAAGTGACCGCTAGGTAACCTACATAGTCAAAGTGCCCACTAGGTAACCTAGATAGTCCAAGTTCCTGTTAGCTAACCTAGATAGTCCAAGTGCACGTTAGTTAACCTATATAGTCCAAGTGCCCGCTAGATAACCTACATAGTCCAAGTGCCCGCTAGGTAACCTATATAGTCCAAATGCCCGCTAGGGAACCTACATAGTCCAAGTGCCTGCTAGGTAAACTACATAGTCCAAGTGCCCACTAGGTAACCTAGACAGTCCAATTGCCCGCTAGTTAACCTAGACAGTCCAAGTAACCGCTATGGAACCTTCACAGTCCAAGTTCCCGCTAGGGAACTTACATATTCCAAGTGCCCGCTAGTTAACCTAGATAGTCCAAGTGCCCGCTAGTTAACCAGGATCGTCCAAGTGCCCTCTAGTTAACTTACATAGTCCAAGGGCCTGCTAGTTAACCTAGATAGTCCAAGTGCCCGCCCGGTAACCTAGATAGCCCAAGTACCCGTTAGGTACCCTAGATAGTCCAAGTGACCGCTAGGCAACCTACATAGTCAAAGTGACCACTAGGTAACCTAGATAGTCCAAGTTCCTGTTAGCTAACCTAGATAGTCCAAGTGCCCGTTAGTTAACCTACATAGTCCATGTGCCCGCTTGATAACCTACATAGTCCAAGTGCCCGCTAGGTAACCTATATAGTCCAAATGCCCGCTAGGGAACCTACATAGTCCAAGTGCCTGCTAGGTAAACTACATAATCCAAGTGCCCACTAGGTAACGTAGACAGTCCAAATGCCCGCTAGTTAACCTAGACAGTCCAAGTAACCGCTAGGGAACCTACATAGTCCATGTTCCCACTAGGGAACTTACATAGTCCAAGTGCCCGCTAGTTAACATAGATAGTCGAAGTGCCCGCTAGTTAACCAGGATCGTCCAAGTGCCCTCAAGTTAACTTAAATAGTCCAAGGGCCTGCTAGTTAACCTACATAGACCAAGGGCCCGCTAGTTAACATAGATAGTCCAAGTGCCCGCTAGTTAACCTACATAGTCCAAGTGCCCGCTAGGTAACCTAGACAGGCCAAGTGACCACTAGGTTACCTACATAGTCCATTGCCCGTTCGTTAACCTACATAGTCCAAGTGCCCGCTAGTTAACGTAGATAGCCCAATTGCCCGCTAGGAACGTACATAGTCCAAGTGCCCGCTAGGTAACCTAGATAGTCCAAGTGCCCGCTAGTTAACCTACATAGTCCAAGTGCCTGATAGGTAAACTACATAGTCCAAGTGCCCACTAGGTAACCTAGACAGTCCAATTGCCCACTAGTTAACCTAGACAGTCCAAGTAACCGCTAGGGAACCTACATAGTCCAAGTGCTCGCTAGGCAACCTACATAGTCCAAGTGCCCGTTAGTTAACCTAGATAGTCAAAGTGCCTGCTAGGTAACCTAGATAGTCCAAGTGGCCGCTAGGTAACCTACATAGTGCAAGTGTCCGCTAGTTAAACTACATAGTCCAAAGGCCTGCTAGTTAACCTAGATAGTCCAAGTGCCCGCTAGGTAACCTACATAGTGCAAGTGTCCGCAAGTTAACCTACGTAGTCCAAGGGACTGCTAGTTAACCTAGATCGTCCATTTGTCCACTAGTTAACCTACATAGTCTAAGTGCCCTATATGGAACCTAGATAGTCCAAGTGCACGCTAGGGAACCTACATAGTCCAAGTTCCCGCTAGGGAACTTACATATTCCAAGTGCCCGCTAGTTAACCTAGATAGTCCAAGTGCCCGCTAGTTAACCAGGATCGTCCGAGTGCCCTCTAGTTAACTTACATAGTCCAAGGGCCTGCTAGTTAACCTACATAGACCAAGGGCCCGCTAGTTAATCTAGATAGTCCAAGTGCCCGCTAGTTAACCTACATAGTCCAAGTGCCCGCTAGGTAACCTAGACAGGCCAAGTGACCACTAGGTTACCTACATAGTCCAAATGCCCGTTCGTTAACCTACATAGTCCAAGTGCCCGCTAGTTAACGTAGATAGCCCAATTGCCCGCTAGGGAACGTACATAGTCCAAGGGCCCGCTAGGTAACCTAGATAGTCCAAGTGTCCGCTAGTTAACCTACATAGTCCAAGTGCCTGATAGGTAAACTACATAGTCCAAGTGCCCACTAGTTAACCTAGACATTCTAATTGCCCACTAGTTAACCTAGACAGTCCAAGTAACCGCTAGGGAACCTACATAGTCCAAGTGCTCGCTAGGCAACCTACATAGTCCAAGTTCCCGTTAGTTAACCTAGATAGTCAAAGTGCCTGCTAGGTAACCTAGATAGTCCAAGTGCCCGCTAGGTACCCTACATAGTCCAAGTGCCCGTTAGGTAACCTTGATAGTCCAATTACCCGTTAGCTAACCTAGATAGTCCAAGTGTCCGCTAGGTAACCTACATAGTCCATGTGTCCGCTAGGTAACCTACATAGTCCAAGTGCCCGATAGTTAACCTAGATAGTCCAAGGCCCGCTAGTTAACCTAGATATTCCAAGTGCCCGCTAGTTAACCTAAATCGTCCAAGTGTCTGCTAGGTAACCTACAACGTCCAAGTGCCTGCTAGGTAACCTAGGTAGTCCAAGTGCCTGTTAGCTAACCTACATAGTCCAAGTGCCCGTTCGTTAACCTAGATAGTCCAAGTGCCCGCTATGTAACCTAGACATTCCAAGTGCCCGCTAGGTTACCTACATAGTCCAAGTGTCCGTTCGTTAACCTAGATAGCCCAAGTGCCCGTTTGGTAACCTACATAGTCCAAGTGCCCGCTTCGTAACCTGGATAGTCCAAGTGCCCGCTAGATAACCAACATAGTCAACGTGCGCGATAGGTAACCTACATAGTCCAATTGCCTTCTAGGGAGCCTACATAGTCCACGTGACTGCTAAGGAACCTACATAGTCCAAGTGCCCGTTAGGGAACCTACATAGTCCAAGTGCTCGCTAGGTAACCTACATAGTCCAAATGCCCGCAAGGATTACTACAACATAGTCTAAGTGCCCGCTAGGGAACCTACATAATCCAAGTGCCCCTTAGGTAACCTACATAGTGCAAGTGCCCGTTAGCTAACCTAGATAGTCCAATTGCCCGCTAGTTGACCTACATAATCCAAGTGCCCGCTAGTTAACATACATAGTCCAAGTGCCCGCTAGGTAACCTAGATAGCCCAAGTACCCATTAGCTACCCTAGATAGTCCAAGTGACCGCTAGGTAACCTACATAGTCAAAGTGCCCACTAGGTAACCTAGATAGTCCAAGTTCCTGTTAGCTAACCTAGATAGTCCAAGTGCACGTTAGTTAACCTATATAGTCCAAGTGCCCGCTATATAACCTACATAGTCCAAGTGCCCGCTAGGTAACCTATATAGTCCAAATGCCCGCTAGGGAACCTACATAGTCCAAGTGCCTGCTAGGTAAACTACATAGTCCAAGTGCCCACTAGGTAACCTAGACAGTCCAATTGCCCGCTAGTTAACCTAGACAGTTCAAGTAACCGCTATGGAACCTTCACAGTCCAAGTTCCCGCTAGGGAACTTACATATTCCAAGTGCCCGCTAGTTAACCTAGATAGTCCAAGTGCCCGCTAGTTAACCTACATAGTCCAAGTGCCCGATAGGTAACCTAGACAGGCCAAGTGACCACTAGGTTACCTACATAGTCCAAGTGCCCGTTCGTTAACCTACATAGTCCAAGTGCCCGCTAGTTAACGTAGATAGCCCAATTGCCCGCTAGGGAACGTACATAGTCCAAGGGCCCGCTAGGTAACCTAGATAGTCCAAGTGCCCGCTAGTTAACCTACATATTCCAAGTGCCTGATAGGTAAACTACATAGTCCAAGTGCCCACGAGGTAACCTAGACAGTCCAATTGCCCACTAGTTAACCTAGACAGTCCAAGTAACCGCTAGGGAACCTACATAGTCCAAGTGCTCGCTAGGCAACCTACATAGTCCAAGTGCCCGTTAGTTAACCTAGATAGTCAATGTGCCTGCTAGGTAACCTAGATAGTCCAAGTGCCCGCTAGGTAACCTTGATAGTCCAAGTGCCCGTTAGGTAACCTTGATAGTCCAATTACCCGTTAGCTAACCTAGATAGTCCAAGTGTCCGCTACGTAACCTACATAGTCCATGTGACCGCTAGGTAACCTACATAGTCCAAGTGCCCGCTAGTTAACCTAGTTAGTCCAAGGGCCCGCTAGTTAACCTAGATAGTCCAAGTGCCCGCTAGTTAACCTAAATCGTCCAAGTGTCCGCTAGGTAACCTACAACGTCCAAGTGCCTGCTAGGTAACCAAGGTAGTCCAAGTGCCTGTTAGCTAACCTACGTAGTCCAAGTGCCCGTTCGTTAACCTAGATAGTCCAAGTGCCCGCTATGTAACCTAGACAGTCCAAGTGCCCGCTAGGTTACCTACATAGTCCAAGTGTCCGTTCGTTAACCTAGATAGTCCAAGTGCCCGCTTCGTAACTTGGATAGTCCAAGTGCCCGCTAGATAACCAACATAGTCAAAGTGCGCCATAGGTAACCTACATAGTCCAAGTGCCTTCTAGGGAGCCTACATAGTCCACGTGACCGCTAAGGAACCTACATAGTCCAAGTGCCCGTTAGGGAACGTACATAGTCCAAGTGCTCGCTAGGTAACCTACATAGTCCAAATGCCCGCAAGGATTACTACAACATAGTCTAAGTGCCCGCTAGGGAACCTACATAATCCAAGTGCCCCTTAGGTAACCTACATAGTGCAAGTGCCCGTTAGCTAACCTAGATAGTCCAATGGCCCGCTAGTTGACCTACATAATCCAAGTGCCCGCTAGTTAACATACATAGTCCAAGTGCCCGCTAGGTAACCTAGATAGCCCAAGTACCCATTAGCTACCCTAGATAGTCCAAGTGACCGCTAGGTAACCTACATAGTCAAAGTGCCCACTAGGTAACCTAGATAGTCCAAGTTCCTGTTAGCTAACCTAGATAGTCCAAGTGCACGTTAGTTAACCTATATAGTCCAAGTGCCCGCTATATAACCTACATAGTCCAAGTGCCCGCTAGGTAACCTATATAGTCCAAATGCCCGCTAGGGAACCTACATAGTCCAAGTGCCTGCTAGGTAAACTACATAGTCCAAGTGCCCACTAGGTAACCTAGACAGTCCAATTGCCCGCTAGTTAACCTAGACAGTTCAAGTAACCGCTATGGAACCTTCACAGTCCAAGTTCCCGCTAGGGAACTTACATATTCCAAGTGCCCGCTAGTTAACCTAGATAGTCCAAGTGCCCGCTAGTTAACCTACATAGTCCAAGTGCCCGATAGGTAACCTAGACAGGCCAAGTGACCACTAGGTTACCTACATAGTCCAAGTGCCCGTTCGTTAACCTACATAGTCCAAGTGCCCGCTAGTTAACGTAGATAGCCCAATTGCCCGCTAGGGAACGTACATAGTCCAAGGGCCCGCTAGGTAACCTAGATAGTCCAAGTGCCCGCTAGTTAACCTACATATTCCAAGTGCCTGATAGGTAAACTACATAGTCCAAGTGCCCACGAGGTAACCTAGACAGTCCAATTGCCCACTAGTTAACCTAGACAGTCCAAGTAACCGCTAGGGAACCTACATAGTCCAAGTGCTCGCTAGGCAACCTACATAGTCCAAGTGCCCGTTAGTTAACCTAGATAGTCAATGTGCCTGCTAGGTAACCTAGATAGTCCAAGTGCCCGCTAGGTAACCTTGATAGTCCAAGTGCCCGTTAGGTAACCTTGATAGTCCAATTACCCGTTAGCTAACCTAGATAGTCCAAGTGTCCGCTACGTAACCTACATAGTCCATGTGACCGCTAGGTAACCTACATAGTCCAAGTGCCCGCTAGTTAACCTAGTTAGTCCAAGGGCCCGCTAGTTAACCTAGATAGTCCAAGTGCCCGCTAGTTAACCTAAATCGTCCAAGTGTCCGCTAGGTAACCTACAACGTCCAAGTGCCTGCTAGGTAACCAAGGTAGTCCAAGTGCCTGTTAGCTAACCTACGTAGTCCAAGTGCCCGTTCGTTAACCTAGATAGTCCAAGTGCCCGCTATGTAACCTAGACAGTCCAAGTGCCCGCTAGGTTACCTACATAGTCCAAGTGTCCGTTCGTTAACCTAGATAGTCCAAGTGCCCGCTTCGTAACTTGGATAGTCCAAGTGCCCGCTAGATAACCAACATAGTCAAAGTGCGCCATAGGTAACCTACATAGTCCAAGTGCCTTCTAGGGAGCCTACATAGTCCACGTGACCGCTAAGGAACCTACATAGTCCAAGTGCCCGTTAGGGAACGTACATAGTCCAAGTGCTCGCTAGGTAACCTACATAGTCCGAATGCACGCAAGGAAAACAACATAGTCTAAGTGCCCGCTAGGGAACCTACTAATCCAAGTGCCCGTTAGGTAACCTAGATAGTCCAAGTGCCCGTTAGCTAACCTAGATAGTCCAATGGCCCGCTAGTTGACCTACATAGTCCAAGTGCCCACTAGTTAACCTACATAGTCCAAGTGCCCGCTAGGTAACCTAGATAGCCCAAGTACCCGTTAGCTACCATAGATAGTCCAAGTGACCGCTAGGTAACCTACATAGTCAAAGTGCCCACTAGGTAACCTAGATAGTCCAAGTTCCTGTTAGCTAACCTAGATAGTCCAAGTGCCCGTTAGTTAACCTACATAGTCCAAGTGCCCGCTAGATAACCTACATAGTCCAAGTGCCCGCTAGGTAACCTATATAGTCCAAATGCCCGCTAGGGAACCTACATAGTCCAAGTGCCTGCTAGGTAACCAACATAGTCCAAGTTCCCACTAGGTAACCTAGACAGTCCAATTGCCCGCTAGTTAACCTAGACAGTCCAATAACCGCTAGGGAACCTACATAGTCCAAGTTCCCGCTAGGGAACTTACATATTCCAAGTGCCCGCTAGTTAACCTAGATAGTCCAAGTGCCCGCTAGTTAACCAGGATCGTCCGAGTGCCCTCTAGTTAACTTACATAGTCCAAGGGCCTGCTAGTTAACCTACATAGACCAAGGGCCCGCTAGTTAACCTAGATAGTCCAAGTGCCCGCTAGTTAACCTACATAGTCCAAGTGCCCGCTAGGTAACCTAGACAGGCCAAGTGACCACTAGGTTACCTACATAGTCCAAATGCCTGTTCGTTAACCTACATAGTCCAAGTGCCCGCTAGTTAACGTAGATAGCCCAATTGCCCGCTAGGGAACGTACATAGTCCAAGGGCCCGCTAGGTAACCTAGATAGTCCAAGTGTCCGCTAGTTAACCTACATAGTCCAAGTGCCTGATAGGTGAACTACATAGTCCAAGTGCCCACTAGGTAACCTAGACAGTCCAATTGCCCACTAGTTAACCTAGACAGTCCAAGTAACCGCTTGGGAACTTACATAGTCCAAGTGCCCGCTAGGGAACCTATATAGTCCAAGTGCTCGCTAGGCAACCTACATAGTCCAAGTGCCCGTTAGTTAACCTAGATAGTCAAAGTGCCTGCTAGGTTACCTACATAGTACAAGTGCCCGTTTGTTAACCTACATAGTCCAAGTGCCCCCTAGGTAACGTAGATAGCCCAATTGCCCGCTAGGGAACGTACATAGTCCAAGTGCCCGCTATGTAACCTAGACAGTCCAAGTGCCCGCTAGGTTACCTACATAGTCCAAGTGTCCGTTCGTTAACCTAGATATTCCAAGTGCCCGTTTGGTAACCTACATAGTCCAAGTGCCCGCTTCGTAACCTGGATAGTCCAAGTGCCCGCTAGATAACCAACATAGTCAAAGTGCGCCATATTTAACCTACATAGTCCAAGTGCCTTCTAGGGAGCCTACATAGTCCACGTGACCGCTAAGGAACCTATATAGTCCAAGTGCCCATTAGGGAACCTACATAGTCCAAGTGCTCGCTAGGTAACCTACATAGTCCAAATGCCCGCAAGGTAAACTACATAGTCTTAGTGCCCGCTAGGGAACCTACATAATCCAAGTGCCCGTTAGGTAACCTAGATAGTCCAACTGCCCGTTAGCTCACCTAGATAGTCCAATGGCCCGCTAGTTGACCTTCATTGTCCAAGTGCCCGCTAGTTAACCTACATAGTCCAAGTGCCCGCTAGGTAACCTAGATATTCCAAGTGCAAGTTAGCTAACCTAGATAGTCCAAGTGACCGCTAGGTAACCTACATAGTCAAAGTGCCCACTAGGTAACCTTGATAGTCCAAGTTCCTGTTAGCTAACCTAGATAGTCCAAGTGTCCGCTAGGTAACCTACATAGTCCAAGGGCCCGCTCGTTAAACTAGTTCGTCCAAGTGTCCGCTAATTAACCTACATAGTCCAAGTGCCCGCTAGGTAACCAAGATAGTCAATGTGGCCGCTAGGTAACCAACATAGTCAAAGTTCCCACTAGGTAACCTAGATAGTCCAAGTGCCCGTTACCTAACCTAGATTGTCCAAGTGCCTGTTAGCTAACCTACATAGTCCAAGTGCCCGTTCGTTAACCTAGATAGTCCAAGTGTCCACTATGTAACCTAGACAGTCCAAGTACCCGCTAGGTTACCTACATAGTCCAAGTGTCCGTTCGTTAACCTCGATAGTCCAATTGCCCGCTTCGTAACCTGGATAGTCCAAGTGCCCGCTAGTTAACCTACATAGTCAACGTGCCCGATAGGTAACCTACATAGTCCAAGTGCCTTCTAGAGAGCGAACATAGTCCAGGTAACCGCTAGGGAACCTACATAGTCCAAGTGCCCGTTAGGGAACCTACATAGTCCAAGTGCTCGCTAGGTAACCTACATAGTCCAAATGCCCGCAAGGAAACCTACATAGTCTAAGTGCCCGCTAGGGAACCTACATAATCCAAGTGTCCATTAGGTAACCTAGATAGTCCAAGTGCCCGTTAGCTAACCTAGATAGTCCAAGGGCCCGCTAGTTGACCTACATAGTCCAAGTGCCAGGTAGGTAACCTAGATAGTACAAGTGCCCGCTAGGGAACCTAGATAGTCCAAGTGCCTGTTAGCTAACCTAGATAGTCCAAGTGGTGGCTATGTAACATACATAGTCCAAGTGCCCGTTCGTTAACCTAGATAATGCAAGTGCCCGCTGGGTAACCTAGACAGTCCTAGTGCCCCGCTAGTTAACCTACATAGTCCAAGTGCCCGTTAGTTAACCTACATAATACAAATTGCCCGTTAGCTAACCTAGATAGTCCAAGGGTCCGCTAGATGACCTACATAGTCCAAATGCCCGTTGGTAACCTAGATAGTCCAAGTGCCCACTAGGGGACGTACATATTCCAAGTGCCCGCTAGATAACCCAGATAGTCCAAGTGCCGGCTAGGGTATGTACATAGACCAAGTGCCCGCTAGGTAACCTAGATAGTCCAAGTGCCCGCTAGTTAACCTAGATAGTCCAAGTGCCTTCTAGTTAAACTAGATCGTCCAAGTGGCCGCTAGTTAACCTACATAGTCCAAGGGCCCCCTAGTTAACTTAGATATTCCAAGTGCCCGCTAGTTAACCTAGATCGTCCAAGTGTCCGCTAGTTAACCTACGTAGTCCAAGTGCCCGTTAGGTAGCCTAGATACTCCAAGTGACCGCTAGGTAACCTACATAGTCCTAGTGCCCGCTAGGTAACCTAGATAGTCCATGCTTCTGTTAGCTAACCTAGATAGTCCAAGTGCCCGCTAGTTAACCTACATAGTCCAAGGGCCCCCTAGTTAACCTAGATATTCCAAATGCCCGCTAGTTAACCTAGATCGTCCAAGTGTCCGCTAGTTAACCTACATAGTAAACGTGCCCGTTAGGTAGCCTAGATAGTCCAAGTGACCGCTAGGTACCCTACATAGTCCAAGTGCCCGTTAGGTAACCTTGATAGTCCAATTACCCGTTAGCTAACCTAGATAGTCCAAGTGTCCGCTAGGTAACCTACATAGTCCATGTGTCCGCTAGGTAACCTACATAGTCCAAGTGCCCGATAGTTAACCTAGATAGTCCAAGGCCCGCTAGTTAACCTAGATATTCGAAGTGCCCGCTAGTTAACCTAAATCGTCCAAGTGTCTGCTAGGTGACCTACAACGTCCAAGTGCCTGCTAGGTAACCTAGGTAGTCCAAGTGCCTGTTAGCTAACCTACATAGTCCAAGTGCCCGTTCGTTAACCTAGATAGTCCAAGTGCCCGCTATGTAACCTAGACATTCCAAGTGCCCGCTAGGTTACCTACATAGTCCAAGTGTCCGTTCGTTAACCTAGATAGCCCAAGTGCCCGTTTGGTAACCTACATAGTCCAAGTGCCCGCTTCGTAACCTGGATAGTCCAAGTGCCCGCTAGATAACCAACATAGTCAACGTGCGCGATAGGTAACCTACATAGTCCAAGTGCCTTCTAGGGAGCCTACATAGTCCACTTGACTGCTAAGGAACCTACATAGTCCAAGTGCCCGTTAGGGAACCTACATAGTCCAAGTGCTCGCTAGGTAACCTACATAGTCCAAATGCCCGCAAGGATTACTACAACATAGTCTAAGTGCCCGCTAGGGAACCTACATAATCCAAGTGCCCCTTAGGTAACCTACATAGTGCAAGTGCCCGTTAGCTAACCTAGATAGTCCAATGGCCCGCTAGTTGACCTACATAATCCAAGTGCCCGCTAGTTAACATACATAGTCCAAGTGCCCGCTAGGTAACCTAGATAGCCCAAGTACCCATTAGCTACCCTAGATAGTCCAAGTGACCGCTAGGTAACCTACATAGTCAAAGTGCCCACTAGGTAACCTAGATAGTCCAAGTTCCTGTTAGCTAACCTAGATAGTCCAAGTGCACGTTAGTTAACCTATATAGTCCAAGTGCCCGCTAGATAACCTACATAGTCCAAGTGCCCGCTAGGTAACCTATATAGTCCAAATGCCCGCTAGGGAACCTACATAGTCCAAGTGCCTGCTAGGTAAACTACATAGTCCAAGTGCCCACTAGGTAACCTAGACAGTCCAATTGCCCGCTAGTTAACCTAGACAGTCCAAGTAACCGCTATGGAACCTTCACAGTCCAAGTTCCCGCTAGGGAACTTACATATTCCAAGTGCCCGCTAGTTAACCTAGATAGTCCAAGTGCCCGCTAGTTAACCTACATAGTCCAAGTGCCCGATAGGTAACCTAGACAGGCCAAGTGACCACTAGGTTACCTACATAGTCCAAGTGCCCGTTCGTTAACCTACATAGTCCAAGTGCCCGCTAGTTAACGTAGATAGCCCAATTGCCCGCTAGGGAACGTACATAGTCCAAGGGCCCGCTAGGTAACCTAGATAGTCCAAGTGCCCGCTAGTTAACCTACATATTCCAAGTGCCTGATAGGTAAACTACATAGTCCAAGTGCCCACGAGGTAACCTAGACAGTCCAATTGCCCACTAGTTAACCTAGACAGTCCAAGTAACCGCTAGGGAACCTACATAGTCCAAGTGCTCGCTAGGCAACCTACATAGTCCAAGTGCCCGTTAGTTAACCTAGATAGTCAATGTGCCTGCTAGGTAACCTAGATAGTCCAAGTGCCCGCTAGGTAACCTTGATAGTCCAAGTGCCCGTTAGGTAACCTTGATAGTCCAATTACCCGTTAGCTAACCTAGATAGTCCAAGTGTCCGCTACGTAACCTACATAGTCCATGTGACCGCTAGGTAACCTACATAGTCCAAGTGCCCGCTAGTTAACCTAGTTAGTCCAAGGGCCCGCTAGTTAACCTAGATAGTCCAAGTGCCCGCTAGTTAACCTAAATCGTCCAAGTGTCCGCTAGGTAACCTACAACGTCCAAGTGCCTGCTAGGTAACCAAGGTAGTCCAAGTGCCTGTTAGCTAACCTACGTAGTCCAAGTGCCCGTTCGTTAACCTAGATAGTCCAAGTGCCCGCTATGTAACCTAGACAGTCCAAGTGCCCGCTAGGTTACCTACATAGTCCAAGTGTCCGTTCGTTAACCTAGATAGTCCAAGTGCCCGCTTCGTAACTTGGATAGTCCAAGTGCCCGCTAGATAACCAACATAGTCAAAGTGCGCCATAGGTAACCTACATAGTCCAAGTGCCTTCTAGGGAGCCTACATAGTCCACGTGACCGCTAAGGAACCTACATAGTCCAAGTGCCCGTTAGGGAACGTACATAGTCCAAGTGCTCGCTAGGTAACCTACATAGTCCAAATGCACGCAAGGAAAACAACATAGTCTAAGTGCCCGCTAGGGAACCTACTAATCCAAGTGCCCGTTAGGTAACCTAGATAGTCCAAGTGCCCGTTAGCTAACCTAGATAGTCCAATGGCCCGCTAGTTGACCTACATAGTCCAAGTGCCCACTAGTTAACCTACATAGTCCAAGTGCCCGCTAGGTAACCTAGATAGCCCAAGTACCCGTTAGCTACCATAGATAGTCCAAGTGACCGCTAGGTAACCTACATAGTCAAAGTGCCCACTAGGTAACCTAGATAGTCCAAGTTCCTGTTAGCTAACCTAGATAGTCCAAGTGCCCGTTAGTTAACCTACATAGTCCAAGTGCCCGCTAGATAACCTACATAGTCCAAGTGCCCGCTAGGTAACCTATATAGTCCAAATGCCCGCTAGGGAACCTACATAGTCCAAGTGCCTGCTAGGTAACCAACATAGTCCAAGTTCCCACTAGGTAACCTAGACAGTCCAATTGCCCGCTAGTTAACCTAGACAGTCCAATAACCGCTAGGGAACCTACATAGTCCAAGTTCCCGCTAGGGAACTTACATATTCCAAGTGCCCGCTAGTTAACCTAGATAGTCCAAGTGCCCGCTAGTTAACCAGGATCGTCCGAGTGCCCTCTAGTTAACTTACATAGTCCAAGGGCCTGCTAGTTAACCTACATAGACCAAGGGCCCGCTAGTTAACCTAGATAGTCCAAGTGCCCGCTAGTTAACCTACATAGTCCAAGTGCCCGCTAGGTAACCTAGACAGGCCAAGTGACCACTAGGTTACCTACATAGTCCAAATGCCCGTTCGTTAACCTACATAGTCCAAGTGCCCGCTAGTTAACATAGATAGCCCAATTGCCCGCTAGGGAACGTACATAGTCCAAGGGCCCGCTAGGTAACCTAGATAGTCCAAGTGTCCGCTAGTTAACCTACATAGTCCAAGTGCCTGATAGGTGAACTACATAGTCCAAGTGCCCACTAGGTAACCTAGACAGTCCAATTGCCCACTAGTTAACCTAGACAGTCCAAGTAACCGCTTGGGAACTTACATAGTCCAAGTGCCCGCTAGGGAACCTATATAGTCCAAGTGCTCGCTAGGCAACCTACATAGTCCAAGTGCCCGTTAGTTAACCTAGATAGTCAAAGTGCCTGCTAGGTTACCTACATAGTACAAGTGCCCGTTTGTTAACCTACATAGTCCAAGTGCCCCCTAGGTAACGTAGATAGCCCAATTGCCCGCTAGGGAACGTACATAGTCCAAGTGCCCGCTATGTAACCTAGACAGTCCAAGTGCCCGCTAGGTTACCTACATAGTCCAAGTGTCCGTTCGTTAACCTAGATAGTCCAAGTGCCCGTTTGGTAACCTACATAGTCCAAGTGCCCGCTTCGTAACCTGGATAGTCCAAGTGCCCGCTAGATAACCAACATAGTCAAAGTGCGCCATAGGTAACCTACATAGTCCAAGTGCCTTCTAGGGAGCCTACATAGTCCACGTGACCGCTAAGGAACCTACATAGTCCAAGTGCCCGTTAGGGAACCTACATAGTCCAAGTGCTCGCTAGGTAACCTACATAGTCCAAATGCCCGCAAGGTAAACTACATAGTCTTAGTGCCCGCTAGGGAACCTACATAATCCAAGTGCCCGTTAGGTAACCTAGATAGTCCAAGTGCCCGTTAGCTCACCTAGATAGTCCAATGGCCCGCTAGTTGACCTACATTGTCCAAGTGCCCGCTAGTTAACCTACATAGTCCAAGTGCCCGCTAGGTAACCTAGATATTCCAAGTGCAAGTTAGCTAACCTAGATAGTCCAAGTGACCGCTAGGTAACCTACATAGTCAAAGTGCCCACTAGGTAACCTTGATAGTCCAAGTTCCTGTTAGCTAACCTAGATAGTCCAAGTGTCCGCTAGGTAACCTACATAGTCCAAGGGCCCGCTCGTTAAACTAGTTCGTCCAAGTGTCCGCTAATTAACCTACATAGTCCAAGTGCCCGCTAGGTAACCAAGATAGTCAATGTGGCCGCTAGGTAACCAACATAGTCAAAGTTCCCACTAGGTAACCTAGATAGTCCAAGTGCCCGTTACCTAACCTAGATTGTCCAAGTGCCTGTTAGCTAACCTACATAGTCCAAGTGCCCGTTCGTTAACCTAGATAGTCCAAGTGTCCACTATGTAACCTAGACAGTCCAAGTACCCGCTAGGTTACCTACATAGTCCAAGTGTCCGTTCGTTAACCTCGATAGTCCAATTGCCCGCTTCGTAACCTGGATAGTCCAAGTGCCCGCTAGTTAACCTACATAGTCAACGTGCCCGATAGGTAACCTACATAGTCCAAGTGCCTTCTAGAGAGCGAACATAGTCCAGGTAACCGCTAGGGAACCTACATAGTCCAAGTGCCCGTTAGGGAACCTACATAGTCCAAGTGCTCGCTAGGTAACCTACATAGTCCAAATGCCCGCAAGGAAACCTACATAGTCTAAGTGCCCGCTAGGGAACCTACATAATCCAAGTGTCCATTAGGTAACCTAGATAGTCCAAGTGCCCGTTAGCTAACCTAGATAGTCCAAGGGCCCGCTAGTTGACCTACATAGTCCAAGTGCCAGGTAGGTAACCTAGATAGTACAAGTGCCCGCTAGGGAACCTAGATAGTCCAAGTGCCTGTTAGCTAACCTAGATAGTCCAAGTGGTGGCTATGTAACATACATAGTCCAAGTGCCCGTTCGTTAACCTAGATAATGCAAGTGCCCGCTGGGTAACCTAGACAGTCCTAGTGCCCCGCTAGTTAACCTACATAGTCCAAGTGCCCGTTAGTTAACCTACATAATACAAATTGCCCGTTAGCTAACCTAGATAGTCCAAGGGTCCGCTAGATGACCTACATAGTCCAAATGCCCGTTGGTAACCTAGATAGTCCAAGTGCCCACTAGGGGACGTACATATTCCAAGTGCCCGCTAGATAACCCAGATAGTCCAAGTGCCGGCTAGGGTATGTACATAGACCAAGTGCCCGCTAGGTAACCTAGATAGTCCAAGTGCCCGCTAGTTAACCTAGATAGTCCAAGTGCCTTCTAGTTAAACTAGATCGTCCAAGTGGCCGCTAGTTAACCTACATAGTCCAAGGGCCCCCTAGTTAACTTAGATATTCCAAGTGCCCGCTAGTTAACCTAGATCGTCCAAGTGTCCGCTAGTTAACCTACGTAGTCCAAGTGCCCGTTAGGTAGCCTAGATACTCCAAGTGACCGCTAGGTAACCTACATAGTCCTAGTGCCCGCTAGGTAACCTAGATAGTCCATGCTTCTGTTAGCTAACCTAGATAGTCCAAGTGCCCGCTAGTTAACCTACATAGTCCAAGGGCCCCCTAGTTAACCTAGATATTCCAAATGCCCGCTAGTTAACCTAGATCGTCCAAGTGTCCGCTAGTTAACCTACATAGTAAACGTGCCCGTTAGGTAGCCTAGATAGTCCAAGTGACCGCTAGGTACCCTACATAGTCCAAGTGCCCGTTAGGTAACCTTGATAGTCCAATTACCCGTTAGCTAACCTAGATAGTCCAAGTGTCCGCTAGGTAACCTACATAGTCCATGTGTCCGCTAGGTAACCTACATAGTCCAAGTGCCCGATAGTTAACCTAGATAGTCCAAGGCCCGCTAGTTAACCTAGATATTCCAAGTGCCCGCTAGTTAACCTAAATCGTCCAAGTGTCTGCTAGGTGACCTACAACGTCCAAGTGCCTGCTAGGTAACCTAGGTAGTCCAAGTGCCTGTTAGCTAACCTACATAGTCCAAGTGCCCGTTCGTTAACCTAGATAGTCCAAGTGCCCGCTATGTAACCTAGACATTCCAAGTGCCCGCTAGGTTACCTACATAGTCCAAGTGTCCGTTCGTTAACCTAGATAGCCCAAGTGCCCGTTTGGTAACCTACATAGTCCAAGTGCCCGCTTCGTAACCTGGATAGTCCAAGTGCCCGCTAGATAACCAACATAGTCAACGTGCGCGATAGGTAACCTACATAGTCCAAGTGCCTTCTAGGGAGCCTACATAGTCCACTTGACTGCTAAGGAACCTACATAGTCCAAGTGCCCGTTAGGGAACCTACATAGTCCAAGTGCTCGCTAGGTAACCTACATAGTCCAAATGCCCGCAAGGATTACTACAACATAGTCTAAGTGCCCGCTAGGGAACCTACATAATCCAAGTGCCCCTTAGGTAACCTACATAGTGCAAGTGCCCGTTAGCTAACCTAGATAGTCCAATGGCCCGCTAGTTGACCTACATAATCCAAGTGCCCGCTAGTTAACATACATAGTCCAAGTGCCCGCTAGGTAACCTAGATAGCCCAAGTACCCATTAGCTACCCTAGATAGTCCAAGTGACCGCTAGGTAACCTACATAGTCAAAGTGCCCACTAGGTAACCTAGATAGTCCAAGTTCCTGTTAGCTAACCTAGATAGTCCAAGTGCACGTTAGTTAACCTATATAGTCCAAGTGCCCGCTAGATAACCTACATAGTCCAAGTGCCCGCTAGGTAACCTATATAGTCCAAATGCCCGCTAGGGAACCTACATAGTCCAAGTGCCTGCTAGGTAAACTACATAGTCCAAGTGCCCACTAGGTAACCTAGACAGTCCAATTGCCCGCTAGTTAACCTAGACAGTCCAAGTAACCGCTATGGAACCTTCACAGTCCAAGTTCCCGCTAGGGAACTTACATATTCCAAGTGCCCGCTAGTTAACCTAGATAGTCCAAGTGCCCGCTAGTTAACCTACATAGTCCAAGTGCCCGATAGGTAACCTAGACAGGCCAAGTGACCACTAGGTTACCTACATAGTCCAAGTGCCCGTTCGTTAACCTACATAGTCCAAGTGCCCGCTAGTTAACGTAGATAGCCCAATTGCCCGCTAGGGAACGTACATAGTCCAAGGGCCCGCTAGGTAACCTAGATAGTCCAAGTGCCCGCTAGTTAACCTACATATTCCAAGTGCCTGATAGGTAAACTACATAGTCCAAGTGCCCACGAGGTAACCTAGACAGTCCAATTGCCCACTAGTTAACCTAGACAGTCCAAGTAACCGCTAGGGAACCTACATAGTCCAAGTGCTCGCTAGGCAACCTACATAGTCCAAGTGCCCGTTAGTTAACCTAGATAGTCAATGTGCCTGCTAGGTAACCTAGATAGTCCAAGTGCCCGCTAGGTAACCTTGATAGTCCAAGTGCCCGTTAGGTAACCTTGATAGTCCAATTACCCGTTAGCTAACCTAGATAGTCCAAGTGTCCGCTACGTAACCTACATAGTCCATGTGACCGCTAGGTAACCTACATAGTCCAAGTGCCCGCTAGTTAACCTAGTTAGTCCAAGGGCCCGCTAGTTAACCTAGATAGTCCAAGTGCCCGCTAGTTAACCTAAATCGTCCAAGTGTCCGCTAGGTAACCTACAACGTCCAAGTGCCTGCTAGGTAACCAAGGTAGTCCAAGTGCCTGTTAGCTAACCTACGTAGTCCAAGTGCCCGTTCGTTAACCTAGATAGTCCAAGTGCCCGCTATGTAACCTAGACAGTCCAAGTGCCCGCTAGGTTACCTACATAGTCCAAGTGTCCGTTCGTTAACCTAGATAGTCCAAGTGCCCGCTTCGTAACTTGGATAGTCCAAGTGCCCGCTAGATAACCAACATAGTCAAAGTGCGCCATAGGTAACCTACATAGTCCAAGTGCCTTCTAGGGAGCCTACATAGTCCACGTGACCGCTAAGGAACCTACATAGTCCAAGTGCCCGTTAGGGAACGTACATAGTCCAAGTGCTCGCTAGGTAACCTACATAGTCCAAATGCACGCAAGGAAAACAACATAGTCTAAGTGCCCGCTAGGGAACCTACTAATCCAAGTGCCCGTTAGGTAACCTAGATAGTCCAAGTGCCCGTTAGCTAACCTAGATAGTCCAATGGCCCGCTAGTTGACCTACATAGTCCAAGTGCCCACTAGTTAACCTACATAGTCCAAGTGCCCGCTAGGTAACCTAGATAGCCCAAGTACCCGTTAGCTACCATAGATAGTCCAAGTGACCGCTAGGTAACCTACATAGTCAAAGTGCCCACTAGGTAACCTAGATAGTCCAAGTTCCTGTTAGCTAACCTAGATAGTCCAAGTGCCCGTTAGTTAACCTACATAGTCCAAGTGCCCGCTAGATAACCTACATAGTCCAAGTGCCCGCTAGGTAACCTATATAGTCCAAATGCCCGCTAGGGAACCTACATAGTCCAAGTGCCTGCTAGGTAACCAACATAGTCCAAGTTCCCACTAGGTAACCTAGACAGTCCAATTGCCCGCTAGTTAACCTAGACAGTCCAATAACCGCTAGGGAACCTACATAGTCCAAGTTCCCGCTAGGGAACTTACATATTCCAAGTGCCCGCTAGTTAACCTAGATAGTCCAAGTGCCCGCTAGTTAACCAGGATCGTCCGAGTGCCCTCTAGTTAACTTACATAGTCCAAGGGCCTGCTAGTTAACCTACATAGACCAAGGGCCCGCTAGTTAACCTAGATAGTCCAAGTGCCCGCTAGTTAACCTACATAGTCCAAGTGCCCGCTAGGTAACCTAGACAGGCCAAGTGACCACTAGGTTACCTACATAGTCCAAATGCCCGTTCGTTAACCTACATAGTCCAAGTGCCCGCTAGTTAACATAGATAGCCCAATTGCCCGCTAGGGAACGTACATAGTCCAAGGGCCCGCTAGGTAACCTAGATAGTCCAAGTGTCCGCTAGTTAACCTACATAGTCCAAGTGCCTGATAGGTGAACTACATAGTCCAAGTGCCCACTAGGTAACCTAGACAGTCCAATTGCCCACTAGTTAACCTAGACAGTCCAAGTAACCGCTTGGGAACTTACATAGTCCAAGTGCCCGCTAGGGAACCTATATAGTCCAAGTGCTCGCTAGGCAACCTACATAGTCCAAGTGCCCGTTAGTTAACCTAGATAGTCAAAGTGCCTGCTAGGTTACCTACATAGTACAAGTGCCCGTTTGTTAACCTACATAGTCCAAGTGCCCCCTAGGTAACGTAGATAGCCCAATTGCCCGCTAGGGAACGTACATAGTCCAAGTGCCCGCTATGTAACCTAGACAGTCCAAGTGCCCGCTAGGTTACCTACATAGTCCAAGTGTCCGTTCGTTAACCTAGATAGTCCAAGTGCCCGTTTGGTAACCTACATAGTCCAAGTGCCCGCTTCGTAACCTGGATAGTCCAAGTGCCCGCTAGATAACCAACATAGTCAAAGTGCGCCATAGGTAACCTACATAGTCCAAGTGCCTTCTAGGGAGCCTACATAGTCCACGTGACCGCTAAGGAACCTACATAGTCCAAGTGCCCGTTAGGGAACCTACATAGTCCAAGTGCTCGCTAGGTAACCTACATAGTCCAAATGCCCGCAAGGTAAACTACATAGTCTTAGTGCCCGCTAGGGAACCTACATAATCCAAGTGCCCGTTAGGTAACCTAGATAGTCCAAGTGCCCGTTAGCTCACCTAGATAGTCCAATGGCCCGCTAGTTGACCTACATTGTCCAAGTGCCCGCTAGTTAACCTACATAGTCCAAGTGCCCGCTAGGTAACCTAGATATTCCAAGTGCAAGTTAGCTAACCTAGATAGTCCAAGTGACCGCTAGGTAACCTACATAGTCAAAGTGCCCACTAGGTAACCTTGATAGTCCAAGTTCCTGTTAGCTAACCTAGATAGTCCAAGTGTCCGCTAGGTAACCTACATAGTCCAAGGGCCCGCTCGTTAAACTAGTTCGTCCAAGTGTCCGCTAATTAACCTACATAGTCCAAGTGCCCGCTAGGTAACCAAGATAGTCAATGTGGCCGCTAGGTAACCAACATAGTCAAAGTTCCCACTAGGTAACCTAGATAGTCCAAGTGCCCGTTACCTAACCTAGATTGTCCAAGTGCCTGTTAGCTAACCTACATAGTCCAAGTGCCCGTTCGTTAACCTAGATAGTCCAAGTGTCCACTATGTAACCTAGACAGTCCAAGTACCCGCTAGGTTACCTACATAGTCCAAGTGTCCGTTCGTTAACCTCGATAGTCCAATTGCCCGCTTCGTAACCTGGATAGTCCAAGTGCCCGCTAGTTAACCTACATAGTCAACGTGCCCGATAGGTAACCTACATAGTCCAAGTGCCTTCTAGAGAGCGAACATAGTCCAGGTAACCGCTAGGGAACCTACATAGTCCAAGTGCCCGTTAGGGAACCTACATAGTCCAAGTGCTCGCTAGGTAACCTACATAGTCCAAATGCCCGCAAGGAAACCTACATAGTCTAAGTGCCCGCTAGGGAACCTACATAATCCAAGTGTCCATTAGGTAACCTAGATAGTCCAAGTGCCCGTTAGCTAACCTAGATAGTCCAAGGGCCCGCTAGTTGACCTACATAGTCCAAGTGCCAGGTAGGTAACCTAGATAGTACAAGTGCCCGCTAGGGAACCTAGATAGTCCAAGTGCCTGTTAGCTAACCTAGATAGTCCAAGTGGTGG
>NW_027458937.1:0-32336 GCF_050624435.1 Tenrec ecaudatus
TTATCTAACTAGTACTTTTACTGGTTCAAGATCTAGCAATGCTTTACTATTTAAATTGTTAAAACAGAAGGAGGAGAAGAGGAATCTTATGTGTGACAAAGTTCATTTACTCATTTTAACTAAAAAATTTTTCTCCTTACTAAAAGCTTGTAATAAAATTAGGGAAGATAAACACGTTTTCAATTCTACAGAGAAAATTGATCCTAAGAAATCTGAGGATGATGGAAACTGTGTTTGGGATCCAGGTCCATTCACCTGGAGAAAAGGCTATGCATGTATGTTTTTTACAGAATAAAACTGATGGACTCCCTTTAAAAGGACGCAACCACCTTTGGAGAAAGATGGACAAGGAAGAGATGGAGAGGCCAACATTTGCAAGGGTTTAAGGGAAACATTTCATTAGATATTGATCAGCTTAAAAAGGATATTTTCTATACATTCAAAGACAAGCTTGAGGCTTCTCCTGGCTCTGATGTGATTAAGCAATTGAGGAGTAGCATGGAAGGGTTGGACCCGCGAGCTTGGGGGCAAAGTACTTCACATAGCTTAAGTTCCAGTCTGACTGTGTTTTTTATCATAATTGTGATGCTTGCAGTCTCATGTCACTTCTATAGGAAGCTAATAGATATGAAAAGAGACCATGTTGCCTCCGTGACACTTTTTGAATCTTAAACATAATGCAGAGAGGGGAAATGTGGGATACTAGCACCAAGGGAAATAATACTGGGACTTATTCCCTGACTGGTACAGAGGGAATCTGGGAGACTAATGTTCCATGGCTGGAAGACCACCACTCTGTTAGTTGGAGATATACTCCAAGTTCATGTTCCTGCGGTAATCTATCATTTCCACAGATTCTCCCTTAAAGCTGTGCTGCCTTAAAGTGAGCGCATGGCTGATACATTCTCCCTATAGAAGCAGACATTCCTATTTGGCTCTATTTCTTCCCACCGCAGTATCCAATCTCTCTCATACCTTCCTCCAATAACAGATGGGAATAAGGGGACTTTACCCCCAGTGCCTGGATTCTAAATGTTTCTATCAAGCCTGAATTTTTGGCTATATTAATTGGATCATGAAGTTTTGCCTTTACAGCTTTAAATGTATAGAAAATGATTTAAAAACACGTCAGTCACGCCCACCACAGGTTTCCCGCTCCTAAAACTCACTTCCGTGCAAAAAGACACCTGAGTGGCAGGCGGGTTGGGCCGCCCGCGTGGAGCGTAGACTCCACGGCGCCAACGCCGCTCTCCGCTGAGGCGCCCTCAGGAGGCGCCCGAACGCGCCCCGCCCCGCCCCCCCCCCCTGTTGGGGACGTCCGGCGGAGCCTCAGCAAGGCATCCCGAGGGCGGCCAGGCTCGGGCTCGTTCTTCGAGCCGGCAGGAAGCGCAGCACCGGCGCCGGAGCCTCCGGCCGGGATCTCCAAGAGCTAGCCGCCGCGACCCCCCGCCCTCGGCCGCCCTCAGCCGCGCCGCATCCGGGTCCGCTGCCGCTCTCACCTGCGCGGCGCCCCGCCCCGCGCAGTGCGCTCCGGATCCGTGTGCCGTCAGTAGCCCCAGCCGCCGCGACCGCCCCGCGCGGTCACCTCCCGCCTGCCCGGCGCCGCACTGCGCCCGCCCGCCGCCCGCCGCCCACGGCCAGGGCCCGTTCAGCCGCCCCCGCCGCCCGGACCGGCGGAGCACGTGCGCCCGCGCCTCCCAGCGAGCTGCACGGCCGGCCGGGGCCTCCAGCTGCCTTTCTGGAGCCTCTCCTGGAGGGTCCTGAGGGACCGCAGAGCCCCCGGACCCCTGCCTTCTGGAGCGGCCCGCAGCCGCCTCGCGGGGACCCCTCTGCCTCGGCGTTCCCTCGCAGCCCTTCGCCCCACTTGTGCCCCGCGGCGCCGCAGACCCCAGAACCCCCTTCCTGAGCGTAGGAGTGCGGGGATGTTGCCCCGCACCGTCGATGGCCGTTGAAAGGCTGAAGTTCCCACTTCCAAGTTCAAGAATATTCTGTGTGTTCATTTTTGTGATAACAGCTAACACTTGGCTGCAGTTTCATCGGTTAACCAATTCTTTTCGTATTCTGCTCGCCTGTTCGCTTTTGTCTCAACCAGGAAATGTCACGCCCCTCATTCTTGGATCACAGTTGAATTTTTTATTGATTATAAACCCTAATGTCGACTTACTGTAAAGCACCTGTACGAGGAAGCTTCAAAAATTCATGGGAAATTATCTTCTCTTTTCATTCCTTTCTCCCACGATCTTTCCGAAGCTCCCGCGTGTTGTGATGCCAGTGTACAATTAGTAAAGCCACTCTGGCAAATAATTCAGTAGTCTGGGATATAATTTAGAACTATATGCTATGCAAAGCAAAGGTGGCAAAACAATCCAGTGGTAAAGGAATACTTTGGTTAATGAGTGGTTGAATTGGCTGAATTTACAAGAAATCAAAGGAAGGAGCATACTACATTCAAAAATAAACTCCAGGAGGATTAGAGCGATAAAATATTCAAAGCATTAAAAACTTAGAGGGATTTATTTTCGAGAGTAGCAATTTAGCTTTAGTGAGATGGAAACTTTAAGCAAGACACGAAGGTTCATGTCTTTAAAGGAAAGATAAAGCTATTTGACTATATACAGATGTTTTTACCTTTTAGCATGGTATCACAATGACAAGAAAAGTGTTTTAAAAGAACAATTGGCTATGCAAAACGCATGGCAATCTAACATAAAGTTCCTATAAATTATTTTTCCAGACAAATTGCTCGGTTCTATATGTTTTTAATACAGGCAATGCATACACACAGACAACTAACAGAAGAGAGGTTCATAAGCATGATTCATAAACATTGAAAAGATGCCTAATGTCATTGAAAGCCCTGGAAACATAAAGGGTTGAGATATAAATATTAAAGTCATTGGGAGCATGAGAGATAGAAGAGATATTACAATAATGCAGTCACACACATATCATGGTAGCATTGCTCACCTCAGCCCCACTTGGTGGTCCACATGGAGAGAGGGGGAAGGGAAGGAGGACAAGGGGAATTGGAAACGGGAGGGTAAAGACATACATCACAGGAAGGACTTGGACTATGTTATACAGCGGTGAGAAGGGGTGGTCTAGGGGCATACATGCAATAGGAAGAGGAGGGATTGGGGGTATACAGGTGACAAAATGGGCGGATCCTACATTTAGAATGGCAGCTTAACTTTGACCTGTTTTCTGGATCTCCATATGAACCATTATCAGTAGGGTGTGAACTCCACCTACTGGAACCAAGCTAATGGTTCCAAGTTTTAGAGAAAAGCAATCCATTGTCTCCACCAGCAGGGAGCAGAGACTGCAGTCTGGCAGCATTGCCTTGAGGGACCTTGCAAGCATCTGGCCCACACACATTATCCCTCTAGTAGGAATCAACCCAGTTAACTTACATTGGGGCTTTTAATCTCCAGACTATATATTTTTATTGGAGTAGAAAGCCTCATCTTTCTTCCCTGGAGCTGGCTGGTGGTTTTGAAGAGTGAAACCTTGTGGTTAACCGCCCAACCCATAACCTTCTATGGCACTAGAGCTCCATGACTCTGAACTAGCAACGTAAAATGCTTTGCCCTCAGGCAGAGTTTGTTTGCTTCCACCCACTCCTCTGGCCAGCCTGGTGAGGAGTAGTCTAGCCCTCAAGAACTTGCCTGAGTATGCCCTTGATGGGAATTGGGGTACTGAGGTTGCACGTTCATGCCCTGACCAAGATGGTTGGAGGGCCCTGAACCAGTCCTGTAAACTTTTCTAATCTGCAATAATGTATTTACTCCAATCATGGTCCCTTTCCCATTTCTGTAGTCACATTTCCAACTGTGATGGTCTGATCTGCTGGGAACTTGACTTTTAAAGGGGCTTCCTTTGTTTTCCATGTGACCGAGCTGTTGTGAATCCTTCAGTCCCCATTATGGCCTCATGCTTACGGTCTCCCTCAACCAGATGATTTGTTTTTTCTGGACTTTGTCCCATTCAAGATTTAACAAGGGGGGTCTCTGTAAATTATATTTGAACTTCGAGTCTTCTCCCTGATCTAAAACAATGCACACAAAAATATATACCAATTCGATCATTTCTACATGTACAATTTGCTAACATTCATTATATTTCTGAAATTATGTAGCCATTCTCACTGTCCTTTTCCAATTCCAAATTTCCATCACACACATAAGCTCACTGCCCCTTAAACTTTTCACCTAACCTTCCAAGTTCCTGTGTCAATCTGATCACAGACAGATTATTCTTTAAAAGAGCACAATGTCTAAAGCAGATCTTCTTCACGGATTCAGCTTTTGGTTGGCTTTAAAAAGACTTTACAAAAATCAAATCTGCTGCTATCAAGTTAATGCTGACTCATAGTGAATACCCCCTATGGGCTTCTGAGACTGTAACTGTTTACAGGAGTAGAAAGGCCCACCTTTCTCCTGCAGAGCGGCTGGTAGTTTCAAACTGCTGAGCTTGTGGATCGCAGCCCAACATGAGTGCCCAGCAAAGAGCACCCAGAGAAACTGAGCCCCACATCCTTAAGCCACATGAGCCATGGAGTCGGGCAGAGTTGAGATGCAGTCCTCCCCAAAGCCTTCAGAAACAACAAGAAGCCTTCAGAGACATCAAGAAGGATCACTAACTCTTTTGGTAGCCAAAAGAACGATCAGCCCCATAGTCAAGAGGCAGGACAAGTATCAGTGGCTCTGGCCAGACTGGAGGGGCTCACTCAAGGCCATTCCAGGCCAGGGCCAGGTACCTGTGTCTGGCTTCGAGTACTCCAGGCACAGAATCTCTGACTCATGGGCCTCCACCTTCAGCATTTCACTCAGGAACTGCAATTCGTGGACCCTGCAAAATGAGAAGAGAGGAGAGGCCGTTCAGTGCCAGGCAGCGGGGGGAAAGAATCATCACCCACCCCCTTCCACCTTTTCCTCTCCATCAAGAGCTGTTTTACTTTACCTTTTGGGTTGAACCTTTAGAAAAATGAGTCAAGATATGTCACATTCAACTCTCTCACCTGGTCTCCCTTCGTATTAATGTTTTATGCACTACAGTACACAGTGATAAGGACCACGGAGGTCACACTGGTACAACATTATTAGACTTTATTTAAATGTCACCAGCGGGGGTTGCTCTGAGTTGGAATCAACCCAATGCCAATGAGTTTGTTTGTTTATCCCACGAATGTACTTCTTCTGCTCCAGGATCCCAGGAGCCCCCACGGCACATGGGTGTCATCTGTCCCAGTCTAGAACGGCTTTCAGTCTTTGCTTGTCTTTCCTACCCTGACACCTGGGAGAGTGTGATAAGTTACTCTGGCAGGTGTACCTCAAATGAAGGTTGCCTGATGTTTCCTCATGACTATCCTAAGTTCCTTATACATTTGGGTCAAGAATACCAGACACAATGCTAGGAGGAGGCTGCATGGAAAAACAGAACTAAAAGAAACTTTCCATCAACGTTGGTTGTTGTTGTTCAACATTTTATTGGGAGTTCTTAAGAGTCATAACATTTTCTGGGAACATTTTGAAACCTCTCAGTGTACCCTCTCACCAGATTCATGCTGCTGCCACGGGATGTTAACCTTAATGACTTGGCTAAGGGTGGGTTTTGCCGTTTCTTCATTGTCAAGTTAGTATCTTTCCCTTGGAGATAATAAATTTTGTCCCCAACCCTTTTCAGCTAAACCCTCCTGAACCTCTGTCCTTGGGGGCCTAAAGTTCCCCCATCCTGTCCCCTGGAGGCAACGGCTTGTCCCATAGCAAGCAAGTCATAATGATTAGCTCTTGTCTTTAACAAGTAAAGGAATATACATTAACCAAGCACCTAGTAAGTACTAGGCATTCTAAATCTCCCACTTACATTGTCTCCTGTTCGTAAAAATCAAATGCATCAGGTATGTCATTTCACAATTGCAGAAACTAAGGTTTGGTCAAGTTCAGGAACATGTCCAAAGAGGCCAAGCTAAGACTGCACAGGGGCATACTGAAAAACGTCTGAGATGAGTCAGCACTAAAATCCCCTCCCATCCTCAGAGCCAATTAACAGATACGAAGGGACCCAGGGGCACAGCTTGGGGAGCAAGGGTGCTGGAGGAAACAAATTCCACACTTGAGGAACCCCAGCTCCTAATGGTAGGCCAGGAAACACGGTCAGTCTCAGCAGACCTGGCCCACGTACCTCTACACTCCAGACGCAGGAGGAATGATACAGAGCTGAATACACCTTGCCCACTTTCTTGGGGCCCTTCACACCCCAGACATAAGTACTATGGTCATTGTACACACAAGACAGCCACGGATTTGCAGGATCAAAGGTCAAGGTGATGGTGTCCCGATACTTCGCATTGGCCACTCCAGCGAAAAGGCGACTGAGGAAAGAGGGGGTCAGGGTGTCCAGGGCAGACAGGGCAAACTGGTGAGTTAGCGCTAATGAAAAGGGGCACTAAAGGGAGGAGCAGCAGGGTGGCCAGCAGTCACTGGAGAAAGAACGCAGCGGCTGGCCTGGCATTCCTTGCCATGGGGCTCTGCAAAAGAACACAAGCTATTTCATAGCCCCCAACATCAGGCGGGGACAGTGTGTGGCCGTGATGCAGCCAAGCAGATGTCAGGCCCTTCTAGACTCACGTCAGAGGAAAAGGAAGGGCACTGTGCAAACCAGTCATGGTCATATATCATTTCCTGCCATTTGCAGATTTAGCCCACTCCTTCCCTGAATGAGAAATTAATATACCCAACTGCAGAACTGCCCCGCTTCCTGACAGCACTGAAACCAGAGCAAAACTTCACTTCCTGCAATCACCCAACCCAAGGCCCGAGGCTACAATAAGACCCTCCTACCTTAGCTGCTACCCAGGACCACCCTGAGGGAGAAAGGCCTGCTCCGTCAGGTTTCCAGCCTCTCTCAGAAACCCTAAGGAACTGCCCGTCTGTCCTAGCTGTGGTGTTTACAGGACAATGCATTAATTACCACACTGCAGACTCAGATTACCACGGTTGCCCACAGTGAGCAACAAATGCTAAAAGACCCACCTGTGCTTGACTGCAAGGGTCTTCCCAGAGGTCTATGTGTGCCCTCCTCTCCTTGCAGCATGCCAGGGACGGCCTGGCACAGAGTGGGGCTCTGACAGGACTCAGGGGCCCACCCACACCGCTCACCTGGCCTCTGTGATGCTGGCAATGTCTGTCCCCAGGGCATGGGGCCGGGGCAGCGTGCTGAGGAAGTGCAGGTTGAAGGGGTTGAAAAGGCACACGGTGCCGTCAGCACAGCCGCAGAAGATGTAGTCCTGGCTCACCGAGATGCAGTGGGCCACTGTGGTCTGTGAGCACAGAAGCCACAGTCAGCAAGGGCGTCTGTCCACTCCTTCACCGGACACCTCAACAGCCATGAGCCAAGAGGCAAGGACAAGCGCAAGGCAGGCCAGCTGCCCTGGGCAGAGCCCCTCAATGCCCCTCCCTCTAACAGCAGCTGGCCAGAGGGCCCACAGCCCCGTGCAATTAGGGGGAAGGAGTCAGCAAGCCTTCCTTATAAGGCACCTGAGGTTTGGGCAAAGACACACCCAGAAAAGGCCGGCCCAGAGAAAGGCAGCAGAGGCAGCGGACAGGGCCAGCACACTTACTGTGATGCTGTCTGTGTGCTGAGCAGAAGAGGAAAGCAGAGGAAGAGGCAGAGACAGAGAGGGCGAGCAAGCAGAGAGGTTCCCAAACACCTTCCTCCGCCTGGGGCCTCCCCCAGCGTGCATGCAGACTCAGGTGCCCTGGAGCCCGGAGGTGACAGACGGGAGGGTGCCGACAAAGCATTCACTTACACTCAGCTCCACCCACTTGTCCAACAGTCTCCGGGTCACTGAACTCGCACAGCTGCCCTGAGGATGTGATACAGAAGGTGCTGTCAGTCTTCTTCCCGCGGCCACAGGCTACATCAGTGAACAGGTTGTTCCGCAGGTTCCCCCAGCAGCCCGGAGCGGCCCAGCAGGGGTACAGTGGCATTCACCTGTGGAGACCCACCACAGGTGCCACCCACACACCCTGCAGGCTACCCCCTGGAAAGCAGGCCCTGGGGAGGGAGGGAGAAGGCTTCCCTTGCATATTGACATAGCACCTGGCCCAGCTGAGACTTCCAAGGGGCTTTTGAGCATGCAGAAGGGGGCGCAGGTGGAACATATCTGGGCAGACCCCACCCTAGTGGCTACTTGCTGCCTCACCTTTGAGGTCTTGCTGTCATCGAGGTACCAGAACTTGATGTGCCGGTTGCCTGCAGTCCTCAGAGAAGGATACTGCTGTCACCTGACTGGACACCTTGTTGGAAGCCACTACAATGTTTTTCTGGAGAGAAAGTCAAGGGAAATCAAGGCTCTGCTTCTAGGAGCTGAGGGAAAAGAAACTTACACACTGAAGGTTAGACAAGCTGTGAACTTGACCTCTCCTTCTGCCCCTTCTTCAGCATCCTAGATACCCAGTTGCTCCTTTCTGCTCAGAGTTCTCTAGAAAGGGACTGAGGCCAGCAGGCGGAAGTAAAGGCCACCGGTCAGCAGTTTCTTGGCTCCCCTCCCGGCCCCGCCTGTCCTGAGGCCAGCAGCCCACTCACCTTCCAGGCCCAGACATTGACGATCATGTCATGCTGGTAGCCCACTGAGACAATGTACTTGGCACTGGATGAGAAGGCCACACATGCCCATGCCATACTTATGCTCCTGAAGCTCCGCCACCAGGCTGCGCTCCGACACGTCCCATACCCGCACAGCAGGCATGTGTCCACTCTGCAGGGACCGAAGACCCCGAAGTAAAGGCCAGAGGCTATCAAAAGAGATAGTGTCTGGGGTCTTAAAGGCTTGAAGGTGAGCAAACGGCCATCTGGCTCAGAAGCAAAAAAGCCCACATGGAATAAGCACACCAGCCTGTGCGATCACAAGGTGCCAAAGGGACCAGGTATAAGGCATTATGCACAATATATATATATATATATATATATATATATATATATATATATATATATATATATATATATATATGGTATAAGGCATTATGTGGGGTCCCGTGGTGCTGACCCACACGGCGTCACCGTGAGTTGGAATGGACTCCTTAGAAACGGGTTTAGTAAGCAGCACAAAGAGGAAACTCCTTGGTGAACTGGAGGACACGGTAGCTGAAACCATGGGCTCCAACATACTACCCCTGAGGCTGGCAAAGGACCGGGCAGTGCTGCCTTGTGTTGCAAAGAAGGTCCCTGTGATGTCAGAATGACTGGACAGCACTAACAACAACAAAGGATGTCAGGCCCCTTCACTTCCCCAGACCACTGACCAGGTTCAAAGACCCGCATGCGAGTATGGTTTCACAGTTAGACGTGTTTAGAAAAAATAATGTTTGCAAAAGTAAAATCTTGGTTTACATTTTACAGAGCATGCACAATTAGTAGAACTCTTAAGGTCCACCGGAACCTGTTTAGGGTCCCCTCCACTTGCTCACCACCGATAAGTCGATTCTGACTCATATTGATCCTACAGGAGAGGTTAAAATTTCCCCTGTGGGTATTTCTGAAACTGTAGCTCCTTATGGGAATAGAAAGCCTCCTCTTTCTCTGCAGCTGGTGGGTTCAAACTGCCAACCTTGTCTTTAGCAGCTCAGGACTGACTTGTATCTCTATGAAACCAAAATCTACCTCACTGCCAGGGAGGTGATGCTGACTCATAGTGACCCTATGAGGCAGAGTAGATCTGTCCCTGTGAGTTTCTGAGACTGTAACTCTTTATAGGAGTAGACAGACTCTTCTTCCCACGGAGTGGCTGGTGGTTTCAAAGTGCTGACTTTGGTGTTAGCAGCCCAACATGCAAACACTATGCCACCAAAGCTACTTTTGTACCCCTATAAGTAGATAAATATTTCTCTTATATCTGTGTTTCAACCAAAGGCATGGCTATAAAGGAAAAAAGGCCATGAGTGTCAAGAATGATTTGAAAATGTGGAGTTCTTTTGGGAAAGGATATATATATACTTGTGTAAATAAATAGAATTCTGACGGCAAGAGTGGTCAGGAGTTGGACTGTTAATCTCAAGGTCAGCAGTTTGAATGACCAACCGCTCCTCTGGAGAAAGAGGAGATTTTCTACTCCTCTAAAGAATCACAGTCTCAGAAACCCACGGGGGCCATTTTACTCAGTCCCATGGGCCTGTGAGTTGGAATGGACTTGATGGCAGTGAGGGCATGTAACTATGCAAACACCCACCTCTGACTTAGGATTTGACCTGCTCCCTCAGCCCCGTGAGCATCTGCAGCCATGGACTTGGCCTTCTGTGAAGAACCCATTAGTGCACCACCACAAAGAGAATGAGTTTCCTCTGTGTCAGTCCATTACCCTGCCAACGTTCAGGATGGAGCCAACACCCTTGGTCTCCCAGAGAAATTGGCTCAACATACCCCTGGTGTGGTTGCATGGCATAGGACACTCATGCAATGCACTGCATGTGCTCTATTTAATGCACTATCACCAACAAGTCTACATGGGTGGTAACTCTGAAAACCTTGCCCAAACAGCTGGCTTCACCAAAGTATATGGAGTCATGTGGAGTCGTCGA
Organism: Tenrec ecaudatus; assembly: GCF_050624435.1. NCBI lineage: Eukaryota > Metazoa > Chordata > Mammalia > Afrosoricida > Tenrecidae > Tenrec > Tenrec ecaudatus. The sequence goes on from NW_027458937.1 coordinate 10,578, forward strand.
CCAGTTCGACTCTGCACTGGCTGTACGTTGGCATTGCCAAGGGGGCTTTCTCACTGACCGTGACCTGAATCCTGCTTCCACTAAGTCTTGCTTCATTGGTCTGGGATGGCGCCAGGCCAATGGGAGGCTTGAAAGCTCCTAAGGGATTCCAAAGTATGACCAAGGGTGAACACTACTGCTTTTGGCCATCACATCCGGGAAGGCCCTTGGGACTTTGCCACTCAAAGTATGATAGGTCAAGGAACCAGCAACATCAGCATTAGCTTCTCCCATGCTAATGCCATCGAGTTGATGCTGACTCATAGTGACCCTACAGGACAGGGTAGAACTGCCCTTGTGGGTTTCCCAGACTGTCACTCTTGCCCGGAGTCTACAGCCTCATATTTCTCCCAAGGAGTGGCTGGTGGTTTAGGACTACTGTCCTTGTGGTTAACAGCCCAAGAGTACCAGGGCCTCTAGAACTGCTGGATCCTAGACCCCCCACCCTGAACCCACAAAATCAGAATCTGCCCCCCAGCCCGATTTCCAGGAACCTGGGTAAGTGCATGCATGTGAAAGTTTAAGAAATACTTCCTTAGAAACCATTACTTTCCAGAACAAACTCCTCCTGCCAGAGGTGCATAAATGGAAGCCCATTAGGCCATGCTCGCCTAGAAGCAATTTGAGGTCTCAGTGCTCCTATATCCTGGCTGTCATCCAGATTGCCTTATTCTCACCTGGACTGTTGTCACTGCAGCAGGTATTGGTGAGTCCTCAGCACGAACAGCCCCAAATTAGGTCTAGAGACACAGCTCCCATTTCAGAGTAGTACAATCCACAGTTTACTGTAGAGTTTCTGGCTTTTACTGGCTTGGGGTAGGGTCTAGTGGGAAACGCATCTTAGCAAGAGCCATTATGTATTCTGGATGTGCACAATGAGTTTGTCTTGAGGCATATTTATGTCTGATGTTGTTATGTATTCTCTTTCTATCCCATGCAACGTTATTTTTTTTGAAAATTTATATTTGCTTTTAATTACCCAGACATATAAGTGATTTATAGCTAGGTCTGATCGATTGGAATCAGATGACCACGCCTGGATTAACCATGGGTCCTGGTGACCATTAGGCACTTCTTTCCATAGTCCAAGTGCCCGTTAGTTAACCTAGATAGTCAAAGTGCCTGCTAGGTAACCTAAATAGTCCAAGTGCCCGCTAGGGAACCTACATAGTCCAAGTGCCCGCTAGGTAACCGATATAGTCCAAATGCCCGCTAGGGACCCTAATAGTCCAAGTGCCCGCTAGTTAACCTAGATAGTCCAAGAGCTCGCTAGTTAACCTACATAGTCCAAATGCCCGCTAGGTAACCTAGACAGTTCAAGTGACCACTAGGTTACCTACATAGTCCAAGTGCCCGATAGGGAATCTACATAGTCCAAGTGCCCGCTAGTTAACATAGATAGTCCAAGTACCCGCTAGGAAACGTACATAGTCCAAGTGCCTGCTAGGTAACCTAGATAGTCCAAGTGCCCGCTAGTTAACCTACATAGTCCAAGTGCCTGCTAAGGTAACCTAGATAGTCCAAGTGCCCAATAGTAAACCTACATAGTCCAAGTTCCCCCTAGGTAACCTAGATAGTCCCAAGGCCCGCTAGGTAACCTACATTGTCCTAGTGCCCCTTAGTTAACCTACATTCTCCAAGTGAACGATAGGGAACCTACATAGTCCAAGTGTCCGCTAGGTAACCTACATAGTCCAAAGCCCGCTAGTTAACCTACATAGTCCAAGTGCCCGTTAGGTAACCCAGATAGTCCTAATGCCCGCTAGGGAACCCACATAGTCCAAGTGCCCGCTAGGGAACCCACATAGTCCAAGGGCCCGCTAGGGAACCTACATAGTCCAAGTGCCCGTTAGTTAACCTAGATAGCCCAAGTGCCGGCTAGGTAACCTAGATAGTCCAACAGCCCGGTAGGTAGCCAACATACTCCAAGTAACCGCTAGGTAACGTAGATAGTTCAAGTGCTAGCTAGGTAACCTAGATAGTCAAAGTGCCCGCTAGATAACCTACAAAGTCTAATTGCCCACTAGGTAATCTATATAGTCCAAATTCCCGCTAGGGAGCCTACATAATCCAAATGCCCGCTAGGTAACCTAGATAGTCCAAGGGCCAACACATGCCATCGAGATGAGGGGAGGGAAACTATTAGCAAGAGGTCTTATTGATATGTAAGGGTTATCTGAGATTCACAGACTTGAAAGGACATGGCGGCAGATCCCAACATCACAGTTCCAGGTGGGACTACAGAAGCAAGAATAGGACAAGGATTGGGACCTGTGTGAAACAGGACAGTTTACAAGAGTGGTCCAGGGCCAAACAACCAAGGCTTTGGGGGCATGACTCATGACCGTGCAGCCCAGAATGGCAGCCTCGATTCAAGGATACACTTAGGCAAGTCTCTAAGCCCCACCATGGGCTGCCTAAGGGGTAATCCACTTTCCAATGCCCTCTGCCTGGTGGCAAGAGTGTTCACATCCCTGGTCAATGGTCTGAAGGAATTCACTGGAAGCTTAATCCACGTGGGGACTGTGCAAATAGAATTTTGGCTTTCACTGTTATCCACATACTTCTGAAAATTGTGAATTCTCAGAATTTCAGTTGAAAGGTAGGCTTGATGATCTGCTTCTGAGGGGTCACTATGGTGCACACAGCAGGTCACTGTGCATGCGCACCGGAATCAGTTCAACAGCAGCCAACAGCATTCTCCCTTATGTTGCTTGATGTTTGTTTTATGCCCACATCTCCTCTCTCTCTCTCTCTCTCTCTCTCTCTCTCTCTCTCTCTCTCTCTCTCTCTCTCTGTCTCACACACACACACACACACACACACACACACACACTGGTATTTCAAAAAGTCCCTGAAAAATTCCATTCTCTTTTGATTCCTTGTTCCACTAACTTTTGGGAGCCTGCTTGTGTGCATATATGACACCATTTGTTTGCTGAAAGTGAGGAGGAATTGAACCACTTGCTGAAGATCAAGGATTGCAGCCTTCAATATGGGTTACAATTCAATATAAGGAAGACCAAAATCCCCAAAACTGGACCAATAGGTGATAAACAGAGAAAAGGGCTTCAGTTGTCAAGGATTTTGTCTTGCTTAGATCCACTATCAATGTTCATAGAAACAGCAGTCAGGAGATCAAAAGATGTATTGTAATGGGTAAATCTGCTGCAGAAAACCTCTTTATAGTGTTGAAGAACAATGATGTTACTCTGAGGACTAAGGTGCACATGACCTAAGCCATGCTATTTTCCATTGCATCATATGCATGTGAAAGTTAGACACTGAATAAGGAAGGCTGTAGAAGAACAGATGCATCGAATTGTGGTCCACCAGAAGACTACTGACAGTACCATGGACTGCTGAAGGACTGACCAATCTGTATCAGAAGAAATAAGGCCAGAGTGCTGCTTAGAGGCAAGGATGGCAAGACGCCATCTTACATACTTTGGACATGTTGTCAGGAGAGACCAGTCCCTGGAGAAGGACATCCTATTTGGTACAGTGGAGAAGCCATGAAACAGAGGAGGTCCTCGAAGAAGTGGATGGACTCAGTGGCTTCATCGGTGGTTCAGGCACAGGAACAATTGTGAGGATGGTGCACGACCCTACAGTGTTTCATTCGGTTGTATGTGAGGTCACGACGAGTCCAAGTGTCCTCAATGGCACGCAACAACAACTAGCCAGAGCAGAGAGGAGCAATCTGCCCTCTGGGACTTCCCTGGGAAGGTCCTCAATGGAAATTGGGAAAGTCTAAGACCCTATGGTCATGAGTTATAGTGGTCGGAAGGCCCCAGAACAAATCCAGTAAGCCTTTCTAATCTGTGATCGTCTCCATGTCTCCATAATGGCCCCATTCTCACTTATGTAGTCCTGCCTGAGAGAGTGATGAATTGCTCTGCCTCCAATCACATTTTTGTGGCAGATTTCATCCATTTCTATAATTAGCGACATGGCCACACAGCCTTTGGACCCCATTATGGCCTCATGCTTATGGTCTCCTTCATCTAAATCATTTCTCCTACTTTTGTCTTTCTTCATTAATTGAATATCTGAGATACATATGGAAGGGGCATTATCTCTACAATAAGAGAAAGGGATGAGGTGGTGGTGGTATGGAGTGGGGTGGCACACCATCTCAGAGAATGAGAACAGCTGTTTCAATGGTTCCCACTGCAGTGTGGAAACTGCAGGTACACTACAAGAGGACAGCAATGACAGCATTAAGGTCTTAGAGCTTAAGGACTCCCTCCCTCCTTAGGCCTCTCTTTCAACTATAAAATGTAGCTCTAAAATGCAGAGCTTCTCGGACACAGCTTGGAGGAAGCCTGTGGATCCAGGAAAGCCCCAATCTCAGCAGAACCAATTTGGCAATCCACAGGTCTGATTTTTGACCAGTCAGCTCACTTGGTCTAGCTCACTTGGTCTAGATCACTCAATTATGTTCACATAAACTACAACAAACAGGTTCACACTGTCACCACATTTTCTATATAAGAAAACTGGAACAGAAATAAGCTGCCAAATTACTTGGCTTCTTATAAAAGAAATAGCCAAGTGAATGTTTGGGAAAACAACAGCTCCCGCTATGTGGCACAGGGAGCCCTGGTGGCATAGTGGTTTTCACTTGGGCTGCTACCCACATAGTTCAAAACCACCACCCGCTCTGAGAGAGAAACGTTAGGGCTTTCTACCCCTGTAAAGAGTTGCAGTCTCAGAAACTCACAGGGGCTGCTCTACCCTGTCCAATAGGGTTGCTGAAAGTCAGGGTTGCTGTGAGTCACAAAAGATGCAATGGCAGTGAGTTTTCAGTTTGATTATTAAGCAAAATTATCAAATTCTGAAACTATTGTTTCTCAATCTATCCTCCATCAAGATCTACCTAAACACTTTTTAAAAATTAAGTCATTTTATCGGGGGCTCTTACACCACTTATAACAATGCATACATCAATTGTATCAAGCACATTTGTACCTACGGTACCATCATCATTTTCTTTATACTTGACCCCTTGGTATCAGCTCCTTTTCCCCCCTTCTCTCCCACTCTCCCACCCTCATGAAACCTTGATAAATTATACTTTCATATTTTACAATGTCCAAGGTCTCACTTCACCAATGTTTCTGTTGCTTGTCCCCCTGGGGTGTGAGCGTTAATACATCAATCATTGCTATCAGTTCCCTCTATCTCATCCCTACCCTCATGTTATCACTACTTCCATTACTGTTCCTGAAGGGTTTATCTGTCCTGGATTCTGTGTGTTGAGAGTTCTTATCTGTACCAGTGTACATGCTCTGGTCTAGCCGGCTTTGTAAGGTAGAGCTGAGGTCATGATAGTTGGAGGGAGTGAGCGGGAGAGGAAGCATTGAAGAACTAGACAAATGGTATGTACTGTGGTATGAGTTGGGGTGCCAGCCCCCCACCAGTAATCTTGGGTTCAATAAGCACAATTGTATGGTTGAGATATATAAATATTATATTAAAGTCACCGGGAGCATGAGCGATAGAAGAGACATTACAATAATGCAGTCAGACACAATTCATGGTAGCATGCTCACCTCCTGGATGGCCATGATCTTACCAGCCAGGTCCACGCTCAGTGTGGACGAAGGGAGGTGGGATGGAGACCAGGCAGGAGGCTCAAGGACTGGGCTGGAGGCTGGAGCCCCAGCACAAGGCGGGCTTCCCCAGACAAATGGCGCACAACGTGGGACAATATGAGTTATATCCCATATAACAATTATATGGCCCCATTGGTACGTAGAGTGAATTTGAAAATTGTGCGAAGTGAGGATCCGGTGTGGGGATTGACAGAGAAGTAGTGGAAATAGTGAATTAGAATTTTAAAGAGGATAATGGGAGCAAGGTAAAAGTAAACCTGAAACTTATGGTACCATGCTCTCTACTTACTGAAAAGACAAGGTGTAAAAGTAACGAAGAAAAAGATACAATGTTTTCTAAAAGTAGTAAAAAGGTATAATTCATGGTTCTCAGAGGAAGGAACTTTTGATTTAGAGACCTGGGAGGAGGTCATTGTCAACTTAAAGGAAGCACAGAGATGGGGAGAGTATCCCTATGGAGAAGTGGTCTCTGTGGGTACAAGTTAAGATGGTTTTAAAACTTTTGCAGGAGGAAGAGAATAAGGATGAACAGTCTAGTGAGAAGTCTTGTGTCTATTCAAATCTAGAAAAGCAAGCTAAAGTGTCTGTGAATAAGCATGATTTAGGTTAAGAAACTTTAGGAAAAACTGAAAAGGCAGGGATTGGTTTGTTATCTAAAGCCTCCAATTCTAGAACAGAACCTCATTGCCAAAGCCTGTATGCTCTCGCGAGACTGCAGACTCCGAAGGTTTAAAGGTGATACAGTACTAGAGGCAGTGGATTGCAAGATCCAAAGCATGGCTATTAAACAATCCCAGGAAGCTCCCTTGCTTTCAAAGGTAGAGAAAGCCAAGAAGCAGAACAGGCAACGTCTAAGATGCCCAAATTTAAATCAGATGAGAAGCAGTGAGAACGGGTTTCAGGCAGATGAGAAGATTTTAGGCAGAGCTAAAAGAATGAGCCTGAGTCAGAAGGGGACATAGTAAAAGCAACTGCTCTCCTGCTGGAATTTAGTGTAAGAAAGGCCAGAGATTGTAAAACAATCAAGCAAGCCAGCCCTGAAGGTAGAGAGATTAGCTCCAAAGAAATGCAAACTAGGAGAGCTAGCACAGAAGGTGAAGTTCAGGAAGTGGAACTCCAAGATATCCAGATTGAAAAGAGTAGCTCAGAGAATAGACGTAAAGAAGCAAAGTATAGGAAAGCACCTTTACTCTCCAGAGTAGGAAGAGGGATTGCAGAAGAAGATTTAGAATGCAAGATGTCTTATCCTGTTAGAACCAAAAGGAATTCACAGTGCCTTTGCCTTTTAAGTTGCTAAAAGATCTCAAGCAGGCAATCAATGACTAGGGCCCAGACTCACATTTTGTAATTAGCATGATAAGGGCTCTAGCAGAGTCTGACAGCTGGACCCCTACAGATTGGAAAGCTTTAGTGAGAATTTGTCTTTACTCTTCAGAATGCTTGTGATATCAAATGCTATGGAAGGAAGCAGCCCTTGCAAGAGCTGGGAAGAATGCTGAGGATGGGATAGATATAGGAATTCATCAATTGCTAGGGGATGCAAATTATATTACAGTTGAGTCTCAACTACAGTTTACTGAACAGACAATAGGACAGATACATGAGGTTTGCTTAAGGGCCTGGGAAAAGATAATTCCATCAGAAGAGAGAACGCCCCGTTACAGGGCTATAAGACAACAGAATGATGAGCGTTACGCTGACTTTGTGTCCCGACTGGAAGATGCTATTTCCAAATGTGTGAAGAATGTTCAGGCAGTAAGAGACCTAGTGCACAAGCTATCTTATGATTTCTCTAATAAGCACTGTAAAAATGCCTTGCATCCCTACAGCGAACAGGGCACTTTGCTGGGTTATTTTAGGATATGCAGGAATGTAGAGGCAGAGGAATACAAGGCAGACCTCATGGCAGCTTCATTGGCAAACTATATCAGACCTGGAAGAAAGTGCTTTAGTTGTGGGAAGACAAGTCATCTTCAAAAGAGTGTAGGCAGAGCAGGCTGCGGCCAATGTCAGAGCATGGGCCAGGACCATGGAGATCGGGTTTAAACGAACCTGAACTCTGCCTCCATTGTAGGAAGGGAACTCATTGGGCGAGCCAATGTCGTTCAAAAATCAACAGTGAAGGGTCGCCATTAGCAAAGACTTCCCGGCGGGAAAATAGTGGAAGAAGCTTGATGCAGAGCCCTCATAGCAGAGCGTGGTAGGCAAGGTGTCTGCCTACTGGAGCAAAGAAGATCTTTGAGAGAAATCGCCTTTATCTAGCAGCCTCACAGCAGGAGAACAGACCTAGCCAAAGAGGCAAAAACCTAGTCTCTGTTCTCACTGCAGTTGGTTTGAATAACCAAGAGATGGCTCAGAAGCCTTCACAGGAGCTTGATCCTCAAAAGCAGGGACCTCTTATTGAAAGATTAATACAGTTTCTATCAGGAAGATTTAACCTTAGTACTCAAGAAATTAAAATTGATACTGGAGTTGATAAGAGTTGTAAGAAAAAGCCCAAAACTGTGATTGAATCAGAAACGAAGAGCAGTAATTGGGGTCCACTACCTAAAAGAACTATAGGAAGTTTATTAAGAAAGTCCAAAAAAAAAAAAAAAAAAAAAAAAGAAAGTCCAACATAAATTCTCAAGGTGTTGCTGGAGTTATTGGTCAGGATTGTGAAGAAGAAATTAAGGCAGTAATGAGTTCTGATATACCATGGTTTGTAAAAATGTAGGATCGCTTAAGCCAATTTTCCCTTCCTTGCATTTCTAGAGTAAAAATTTATACCTATCAGGAAAGAGTACTTGAGAAGTTTGACCACCCTATAAATCAAGCAGTCTTCTGGACTGCTGTTGTGGAGAAACAGCGCCCCCACATGGAATTAGAAATGGAAGGAAAAAGGTTTGTTAACTGTGGATGCCGGGTCATTTCCTTAGGGCATTCAGGGGGGCCTAAGGCCCTCCCATTAACTTCCCCTAAAGCCAGCATAGAGGGAATGAGTGAAGTTAACCAAGACAGAATATTGCAAGGTAAAATCATACAGTGTGAGAAGCCTGAAAGGCAAAACGGCTCAATTGAGCCTATAACCTTATTGGTAAGCCTGGAGAAAAAATGTCTGCTTGGTAAGTTACTTCAAGATCAGCTGAACAAATTTATTAAGAATTTTTTCAGTCTTTCAAAGTATGATAAGAAGTTCTCCCAATTAGTTAGCTCTCTTAATTCTCTGAGGGATGGGAGCCAGTATTTACATAACAATGAAGGTTATCTAACTAGTACTTTTACTGGTTCAAGATCTAGCAATGCTTTACTATTTAAATTGTTAAAACAGAAGGAGGAGAAGAGGAATCTTATGTGTGACAAAGTTCATTTACTCATTTTAACTAAAAAATTTTTCTCCTTACTAAAAGCTTGTAATAAAATTAGGGAAGATAAACACGTTTTCAATTCTACAGAGAAAATTGATCCTAAGAAATCTGAGGATGATGGAAACTGTGTTTGGGATCCAGGTCCATTCACCTGGAGAAAAGGCTATGCATGTATGTTTTTTACAGAATAAAACTGATGGACTCCCTTTAAAAGGACGCAACCACCTTTGGAGAAAGATGGACAAGGAAGAGATGGAGAGGCCAACATTTGCAAGGGTTTAAGGGAAACATTTCATTAGATATTGATCAGCTTAAAAAGGATATTTTCTATACATTCAAAGACAAGCTTGAGGCTTCTCCTGGCTCTGATGTGATTAAGCAATTGAGGAGTAGCATGGAAGGGTTGGACCCGCGAGCTTGGGGGCAAAGTACTTCACATAGCTTAAGTTCCAGTCTGACTGTGTTTTTTATCATAATTGTGATGCTTGCAGTCTCATGTCACTTCTATAGGAAGCTAATAGATATGAAAAGAGACCATGTTGCCTCCGTGACACTTTTTGAATCTTAAACATAATGCAGAGAGGGGAAATGTGGGATACTAGCACCAAGGGAAATAATACTGGGACTTATTCCCTGACTGGTACAGAGGGAATCTGGGAGACTAATGTTCCATGGCTGGAAGACCACCACTCTGTTAGTTGGAGATATACTCCAAGTTCATGTTCCTGCGGTAATCTATCATTTCCACAGATTCTCCCTTAAAGCTGTGCTGCCTTAAAGTGAGCGCATGGCTGATACATTCTCCCTATAGAAGCAGACATTCCTATTTGGCTCTATTTCTTCCCACCGCAGTATCCAATCTCTCTCATACCTTCCTCCAATAACAGATGGGAATAAGGGGACTTTACCCCCAGTGCCTGGATTCTAAATGTTTCTATCAAGCCTGAATTTTTGGCTATATTAATTGGATCATGAAGTTTTGCCTTTACAGCTTTAAATGTATAGAAAATGATTTAAAAACACGTCAGTCACGCCCACCACAGGTTTCCCGCTCCTAAAACTCACTTCCGTGCAAAAAGACACCTGAGTGGCAGGCGGGTTGGGCCGCCCGCGTGGAGCGTAGACTCCACGGCGCCAACGCCGCTCTCCGCTGAGGCGCCCTCAGGAGGCGCCCGAACGCGCCCCGCCCCGCCCCCCCCCCCTGTTGGGGACGTCCGGCGGAGCCTCAGCAAGGCATCCCGAGGGCGGCCAGGCTCGGGCTCGTTCTTCGAGCCGGCAGGAAGCGCAGCACCGGCGCCGGAGCCTCCGGCCGGGATCTCCAAGAGCTAGCCGCCGCGACCCCCCGCCCTCGGCCGCCCTCAGCCGCGCCGCATCCGGGTCCGCTGCCGCTCTCACCTGCGCGGCGCCCCGCCCCGCGCAGTGCGCTCCGGATCCGTGTGCCGTCAGTAGCCCCAGCCGCCGCGACCGCCCCGCGCGGTCACCTCCCGCCTGCCCGGCGCCGCACTGCGCCCGCCCGCCGCCCGCCGCCCACGGCCAGGGCCCGTTCAGCCGCCCCCGCCGCCCGGACCGGCGGAGCACGTGCGCCCGCGCCTCCCAGCGAGCTGCACGGCCGGCCGGGGCCTCCAGCTGCCTTTCTGGAGCCTCTCCTGGAGGGTCCTGAGGGACCGCAGAGCCCCCGGACCCCTGCCTTCTGGAGCGGCCCGCAGCCGCCTCGCGGGGACCCCTCTGCCTCGGCGTTCCCTCGCAGCCCTTCGCCCCACTTGTGCCCCGCGGCGCCGCAGACCCCAGAACCCCCTTCCTGAGCGTAGGAGTGCGGGGATGTTGCCCCGCACCGTCGATGGCCGTTGAAAGGCTGAAGTTCCCACTTCCAAGTTCAAGAATATTCTGTGTGTTCATTTTTGTGATAACAGCTAACACTTGGCTGCAGTTTCATCGGTTAACCAATTCTTTTCGTATTCTGCTCGCCTGTTCGCTTTTGTCTCAACCAGGAAATGTCACGCCCCTCATTCTTGGATCACAGTTGAATTTTTTATTGATTATAAACCCTAATGTCGACTTACTGTAAAGCACCTGTACGAGGAAGCTTCAAAAATTCATGGGAAATTATCTTCTCTTTTCATTCCTTTCTCCCACGATCTTTCCGAAGCTCCCGCGTGTTGTGATGCCAGTGTACAATTAGTAAAGCCACTCTGGCAAATAATTCAGTAGTCTGGGATATAATTTAGAACTATATGCTATGCAAAGCAAAGGTGGCAAAACAATCCAGTGGTAAAGGAATACTTTGGTTAATGAGTGGTTGAATTGGCTGAATTTACAAGAAATCAAAGGAAGGAGCATACTACATTCAAAAATAAACTCCAGGAGGATTAGAGCGATAAAATATTCAAAGCATTAAAAACTTAGAGGGATTTATTTTCGAGAGTAGCAATTTAGCTTTAGTGAGATGGAAACTTTAAGCAAGACACGAAGGTTCATGTCTTTAAAGGAAAGATAAAGCTATTTGACTATATACAGATGTTTTTACCTTTTAGCATGGTATCACAATGACAAGAAAAGTGTTTTAAAAGAACAATTGGCTATGCAAAACGCATGGCAATCTAACATAAAGTTCCTATAAATTATTTTTCCAGACAAATTGCTCGGTTCTATATGTTTTTAATACAGGCAATGCATACACACAGACAACTAACAGAAGAGAGGTTCATAAGCATGATTCATAAACATTGAAAAGATGCCTAATGTCATTGAAAGCCCTGGAAACATAAAGGGTTGAGATATAAATATTAAAGTCATTGGGAGCATGAGAGATAGAAGAGATATTACAATAATGCAGTCACACACATATCATGGTAGCATTGCTCACCTCAGCCCCACTTGGTGGTCCACATGGAGAGAGGGGGAAGGGAAGGAGGACAAGGGGAATTGGAAACGGGAGGGTAAAGACATACATCACAGGAAGGACTTGGACTATGTTATACAGCGGTGAGAAGGGGTGGTCTAGGGGCATACATGCAATAGGAAGAGGAGGGATTGGGGGTATACAGGTGACAAAATGGGCGGATCCTACATTTAGAATGGCAGCTTAACTTTGACCTGTTTTCTGGATCTCCATATGAACCATTATCAGTAGGGTGTGAACTCCACCTACTGGAACCAAGCTAATGGTTCCAAGTTTTAGAGAAAAGCAATCCATTGTCTCCACCAGCAGGGAGCAGAGACTGCAGTCTGGCAGCATTGCCTTGAGGGACCTTGCAAGCATCTGGCCCACACACATTATCCCTCTAGTAGGAATCAACCCAGTTAACTTACATTGGGGCTTTTAATCTCCAGACTATATATTTTTATTGGAGTAGAAAGCCTCATCTTTCTTCCCTGGAGCTGGCTGGTGGTTTTGAAGAGTGAAACCTTGTGGTTAACCGCCCAACCCATAACCTTCTATGGCACTAGAGCTCCATGACTCTGAACTAGCAACGTAAAATGCTTTGCCCTCAGGCAGAGTTTGTTTGCTTCCACCCACTCCTCTGGCCAGCCTGGTGAGGAGTAGTCTAGCCCTCAAGAACTTGCCTGAGTATGCCCTTGATGGGAATTGGGGTACTGAGGTTGCACGTTCATGCCCTGACCAAGATGGTTGGAGGGCCCTGAACCAGTCCTGTAAACTTTTCTAATCTGCAATAATGTATTTACTCCAATCATGGTCCCTTTCCCATTTCTGTAGTCACATTTCCAACTGTGATGGTCTGATCTGCTGGGAACTTGACTTTTAAAGGGGCTTCCTTTGTTTTCCATGTGACCGAGCTGTTGTGAATCCTTCAGTCCCCATTATGGCCTCATGCTTACGGTCTCCCTCAACCAGATGATTTGTTTTTTCTGGACTTTGTCCCATTCAAGATTTAACAAGGGGGGTCTCTGTAAATTATATTTGAACTTCGAGTCTTCTCCCTGATCTAAAACAATGCACACAAAAATATATACCAATTCGATCATTTCTACATGTACAATTTGCTAACATTCATTATATTTCTGAAATTATGTAGCCATTCTCACTGTCCTTTTCCAATTCCAAATTTCCATCACACACATAAGCTCACTGCCCCTTAAACTTTTCACCTAACCTTCCAAGTTCCTGTGTCAATCTGATCACAGACAGATTATTCTTTAAAAGAGCACAATGTCTAAAGCAGATCTTCTTCACGGATTCAGCTTTTGGTTGGCTTTAAAAAGACTTTACAAAAATCAAATCTGCTGCTATCAAGTTAATGCTGACTCATAGTGAATACCCCCTATGGGCTTCTGAGACTGTAACTGTTTACAGGAGTAGAAAGGCCCACCTTTCTCCTGCAGAGCGGCTGGTAGTTTCAAACTGCTGAGCTTGTGGATCGCAGCCCAACATGAGTGCCCAGCAAAGAGCACCCAGAGAAACTGAGCCCCACATCCTTAAGCCACATGAGCCATGGAGTCGGGCAGAGTTGAGATGCAGTCCTCCCCAAAGCCTTCAGAAACAACAAGAAGCCTTCAGAGACATCAAGAAGGATCACTAACTCTTTTGGTAGCCAAAAGAACGATCAGCCCCATAGTCAAGAGGCAGGACAAGTATCAGTGGCTCTGGCCAGACTGGAGGGGCTCACTCAAGGCCATTCCAGGCCAGGGCCAGGTACCTGTGTCTGGCTTCGAGTACTCCAGGCACAGAATCTCTGACTCATGGGCCTCCACCTTCAGCATTTCACTCAGGAACTGCAATTCGTGGACCCTGCAAAATGAGAAGAGAGGAGAGGCCGTTCAGTGCCAGGCAGCGGGGGGAAAGAATCATCACCCACCCCCTTCCACCTTTTCCTCTCCATCAAGAGCTGTTTTACTTTACCTTTTGGGTTGAACCTTTAGAAAAATGAGTCAAGATATGTCACATTCAACTCTCTCACCTGGTCTCCCTTCGTATTAATGTTTTATGCACTACAGTACACAGTGATAAGGACCACGGAGGTCACACTGGTACAACATTATTAGACTTTATTTAAATGTCACCAGCGGGGGTTGCTCTGAGTTGGAATCAACCCAATGCCAATGAGTTTGTTTGTTTATCCCACGAATGTACTTCTTCTGCTCCAGGATCCCAGGAGCCCCCACGGCACATGGGTGTCATCTGTCCCAGTCTAGAACGGCTTTCAGTCTTTGCTTGTCTTTCCTACCCTGACACCTGGGAGAGTGTGATAAGTTACTCTGGCAGGTGTACCTCAAATGAAGGTTGCCTGATGTTTCCTCATGACTATCCTAAGTTCCTTATACATTTGGGTCAAGAATACCAGACACAATGCTAGGAGGAGGCTGCATGGAAAAACAGAACTAAAAGAAACTTTCCATCAACGTTGGTTGTTGTTGTTCAACATTTTATTGGGAGTTCTTAAGAGTCATAACATTTTCTGGGAACATTTTGAAACCTCTCAGTGTACCCTCTCACCAGATTCATGCTGCTGCCACGGGATGTTAACCTTAATGACTTGGCTAAGGGTGGGTTTTGCCGTTTCTTCATTGTCAAGTTAGTATCTTTCCCTTGGAGATAATAAATTTTGTCCCCAACCCTTTTCAGCTAAACCCTCCTGAACCTCTGTCCTTGGGGGCCTAAAGTTCCCCCATCCTGTCCCCTGGAGGCAACGGCTTGTCCCATAGCAAGCAAGTCATAATGATTAGCTCTTGTCTTTAACAAGTAAAGGAATATACATTAACCAAGCACCTAGTAAGTACTAGGCATTCTAAATCTCCCACTTACATTGTCTCCTGTTCGTAAAAATCAAATGCATCAGGTATGTCATTTCACAATTGCAGAAACTAAGGTTTGGTCAAGTTCAGGAACATGTCCAAAGAGGCCAAGCTAAGACTGCACAGGGGCATACTGAAAAACGTCTGAGATGAGTCAGCACTAAAATCCCCTCCCATCCTCAGAGCCAATTAACAGATACGAAGGGACCCAGGGGCACAGCTTGGGGAGCAAGGGTGCTGGAGGAAACAAATTCCACACTTGAGGAACCCCAGCTCCTAATGGTAGGCCAGGAAACACGGTCAGTCTCAGCAGACCTGGCCCACGTACCTCTACACTCCAGACGCAGGAGGAATGATACAGAGCTGAATACACCTTGCCCACTTTCTTGGGGCCCTTCACACCCCAGACATAAGTACTATGGTCATTGTACACACAAGACAGCCACGGATTTGCAGGATCAAAGGTCAAGGTGATGGTGTCCCGATACTTCGCATTGGCCACTCCAGCGAAAAGGCGACTGAGGAAAGAGGGGGTCAGGGTGTCCAGGGCAGACAGGGCAAACTGGTGAGTTAGCGCTAATGAAAAGGGGCACTAAAGGGAGGAGCAGCAGGGTGGCCAGCAGTCACTGGAGAAAGAACGCAGCGGCTGGCCTGGCATTCCTTGCCATGGGGCTCTGCAAAAGAACACAAGCTATTTCATAGCCCCCAACATCAGGCGGGGACAGTGTGTGGCCGTGATGCAGCCAAGCAGATGTCAGGCCCTTCTAGACTCACGTCAGAGGAAAAGGAAGGGCACTGTGCAAACCAGTCATGGTCATATATCATTTCCTGCCATTTGCAGATTTAGCCCACTCCTTCCCTGAATGAGAAATTAATATACCCAACTGCAGAACTGCCCCGCTTCCTGACAGCACTGAAACCAGAGCAAAACTTCACTTCCTGCAATCACCCAACCCAAGGCCCGAGGCTACAATAAGACCCTCCTACCTTAGCTGCTACCCAGGACCACCCTGAGGGAGAAAGGCCTGCTCCGTCAGGTTTCCAGCCTCTCTCAGAAACCCTAAGGAACTGCCCGTCTGTCCTAGCTGTGGTGTTTACAGGACAATGCATTAATTACCACACTGCAGACTCAGATTACCACGGTTGCCCACAGTGAGCAACAAATGCTAAAAGACCCACCTGTGCTTGACTGCAAGGGTCTTCCCAGAGGTCTATGTGTGCCCTCCTCTCCTTGCAGCATGCCAGGGACGGCCTGGCACAGAGTGGGGCTCTGACAGGACTCAGGGGCCCACCCACACCGCTCACCTGGCCTCTGTGATGCTGGCAATGTCTGTCCCCAGGGCATGGGGCCGGGGCAGCGTGCTGAGGAAGTGCAGGTTGAAGGGGTTGAAAAGGCACACGGTGCCGTCAGCACAGCCGCAGAAGATGTAGTCCTGGCTCACCGAGATGCAGTGGGCCACTGTGGTCTGTGAGCACAGAAGCCACAGTCAGCAAGGGCGTCTGTCCACTCCTTCACCGGACACCTCAACAGCCATGAGCCAAGAGGCAAGGACAAGCGCAAGGCAGGCCAGCTGCCCTGGGCAGAGCCCCTCAATGCCCCTCCCTCTAACAGCAGCTGGCCAGAGGGCCCACAGCCCCGTGCAATTAGGGGGAAGGAGTCAGCAAGCCTTCCTTATAAGGCACCTGAGGTTTGGGCAAAGACACACCCAGAAAAGGCCGGCCCAGAGAAAGGCAGCAGAGGCAGCGGACAGGGCCAGCACACTTACTGTGATGCTGTCTGTGTGCTGAGCAGAAGAGGAAAGCAGAGGAAGAGGCAGAGACAGAGAGGGCGAGCAAGCAGAGAGGTTCCCAAACACCTTCCTCCGCCTGGGGCCTCCCCCAGCGTGCATGCAGACTCAGGTGCCCTGGAGCCCGGAGGTGACAGACGGGAGGGTGCCGACAAAGCATTCACTTACACTCAGCTCCACCCACTTGTCCAACAGTCTCCGGGTCACTGAACTCGCACAGCTGCCCTGAGGATGTGATACAGAAGGTGCTGTCAGTCTTCTTCCCGCGGCCACAGGCTACATCAGTGAACAGGTTGTTCCGCAGGTTCCCCCAGCAGCCCGGAGCGGCCCAGCAGGGGTACAGTGGCATTCACCTGTGGAGACCCACCACAGGTGCCACCCACACACCCTGCAGGCTACCCCCTGGAAAGCAGGCCCTGGGGAGGGAGGGAGAAGGCTTCCCTTGCATATTGACATAGCACCTGGCCCAGCTGAGACTTCCAAGGGGCTTTTGAGCATGCAGAAGGGGGCGCAGGTGGAACATATCTGGGCAGACCCCACCCTAGTGGCTACTTGCTGCCTCACCTTTGAGGTCTTGCTGTCATCGAGGTACCAGAACTTGATGTGCCGGTTGCCTGCAGTCCTCAGAGAAGGATACTGCTGTCACCTGACTGGACACCTTGTTGGAAGCCACTACAATGTTTTTCTGGAGAGAAAGTCAAGGGAAATCAAGGCTCTGCTTCTAGGAGCTGAGGGAAAAGAAACTTACACACTGAAGGTTAGACAAGCTGTGAACTTGACCTCTCCTTCTGCCCCTTCTTCAGCATCCTAGATACCCAGTTGCTCCTTTCTGCTCAGAGTTCTCTAGAAAGGGACTGAGGCCAGCAGGCGGAAGTAAAGGCCACCGGTCAGCAGTTTCTTGGCTCCCCTCCCGGCCCCGCCTGTCCTGAGGCCAGCAGCCCACTCACCTTCCAGGCCCAGACATTGACGATCATGTCATGCTGGTAGCCCACTGAGACAATGTACTTGGCACTGGATGAGAAGGCCACACATGCCCATGCCATACTTATGCTCCTGAAGCTCCGCCACCAGGCTGCGCTCCGACACGTCCCATACCCGCACAGCAGGCATGTGTCCACTCTGCAGGGACCGAAGACCCCGAAGTAAAGGCCAGAGGCTATCAAAAGAGATAGTGTCTGGGGTCTTAAAGGCTTGAAGGTGAGCAAACGGCCATCTGGCTCAGAAGCAAAAAAGCCCACATGGAATAAGCACACCAGCCTGTGCGATCACAAGGTGCCAAAGGGACCAGGTATAAGGCATTATGCACAATATATATATATATATATATATATATATATATATATATATATATATATATATATATATATATATGGTATAAGGCATTATGTGGGGTCCCGTGGTGCTGACCCACACGGCGTCACCGTGAGTTGGAATGGACTCCTTAGAAACGGGTTTAGTAAGCAGCACAAAGAGGAAACTCCTTGGTGAACTGGAGGACACGGTAGCTGAAACCATGGGCTCCAACATACTACCCCTGAGGCTGGCAAAGGACCGGGCAGTGCTGCCTTGTGTTGCAAAGAAGGTCCCTGTGATGTCAGAATGACTGGACAGCACTAACAACAACAAAGGATGTCAGGCCCCTTCACTTCCCCAGACCACTGACCAGGTTCAAAGACCCGCATGCGAGTATGGTTTCACAGTTAGACGTGTTTAGAAAAAATAATGTTTGCAAAAGTAAAATCTTGGTTTACATTTTACAGAGCATGCACAATTAGTAGAACTCTTAAGGTCCACCGGAACCTGTTTAGGGTCCCCTCCACTTGCTCACCACCGATAAGTCGATTCTGACTCATATTGATCCTACAGGAGAGGTTAAAATTTCCCCTGTGGGTATTTCTGAAACTGTAGCTCCTTATGGGAATAGAAAGCCTCCTCTTTCTCTGCAGCTGGTGGGTTCAAACTGCCAACCTTGTCTTTAGCAGCTCAGGACTGACTTGTATCTCTATGAAACCAAAATCTACCTCACTGCCAGGGAGGTGATGCTGACTCATAGTGACCCTATGAGGCAGAGTAGATCTGTCCCTGTGAGTTTCTGAGACTGTAACTCTTTATAGGAGTAGACAGACTCTTCTTCCCACGGAGTGGCTGGTGGTTTCAAAGTGCTGACTTTGGTGTTAGCAGCCCAACATGCAAACACTATGCCACCAAAGCTACTTTTGTACCCCTATAAGTAGATAAATATTTCTCTTATATCTGTGTTTCAACCAAAGGCATGGCTATAAAGGAAAAAAGGCCATGAGTGTCAAGAATGATTTGAAAATGTGGAGTTCTTTTGGGAAAGGATATATATATACTTGTGTAAATAAATAGAATTCTGACGGCAAGAGTGGTCAGGAGTTGGACTGTTAATCTCAAGGTCAGCAGTTTGAATGACCAACCGCTCCTCTGGAGAAAGAGGAGATTTTCTACTCCTCTAAAGAATCACAGTCTCAGAAACCCACGGGGGCCATTTTACTCAGTCCCATGGGCCTGTGAGTTGGAATGGACTTGATGGCAGTGAGGGCATGTAACTATGCAAACACCCACCTCTGACTTAGGATTTGACCTGCTCCCTCAGCCCCGTGAGCATCTGCAGCCATGGACTTGGCCTTCTGTGAAGAACCCATTAGTGCACCACCACAAAGAGAATGAGTTTCCTCTGTGTCAGTCCATTACCCTGCCAACGTTCAGGATGGAGCCAACACCCTTGGTCTCCCAGAGAAATTGGCTCAACATACCCCTGGTGTGGTTGCATGGCATAGGACACTCATGCAATGCACTGCATGTGCTCTATTTAATGCACTATCACCAACAAGTCTACATGGGTGGTAACTCTGAAAACCTTGCCCAAACAGCTGGCTTCACCAAAGTATATGGAGTCATGTGGAGTCGTCGACCAGTTCGACTCTGCACTGGCTGTACGTTGGCATTGCCAAGGGGGCTTTCTCACTGACCGTGACCTGAATCCTGCTTCCACTAAGTCTTGCTTCATTGGTCTGGGATGGCGCCAGGCCAATGGGAGGCTTGAAAGCTCCTAAGGGATTCCAAAGTATGACCAAGGGTGAACACTACTGCTTTTGGCCATCACATCCGGGAAGGCCCTTGGGACTTTGCCACTCAAAGTATGATAGGTCAAGGAACCAGCAACATCAGCATTAGCTTCTCCCATGCTAATGCCATCGAGTTGATGCTGACTCATAGTGACCCTACAGGACAGGGTAGAACTGCCCTTGTGGGTTTCCCAGACTGTCACTCTTGCCCGGAGTCTACAGCCTCATATTTCTCCCAAGGAGTGGCTGGTGGTTTAGGACTACTGTCCTTGTGGTTAACAGCCCAAGAGTACCAGGGCCTCTAGAACTGCTGGATCCTAGACCCCCCACCCTGAACCCACAAAATCAGAATCTGCCCCCCAGCCCGATTTCCAGGAACCTGGGTAAGTGCATGCATGTGAAAGTTTAAGAAATACTTCCTTAGAAACCATTACTTTCCAGAACAAACTCCTCCTGCCAGAGGTGCATAAATGGAAGCCCATTAGGCCATGCTCGCCTAGAAGCAATTTGAGGTCTCAGTGCTCCTATATCCTGGCTGTCATCCAGATTGCCTTATTCTCACCTGGACTGTTGTCACTGCAGCAGGTATTGGTGAGTCCTCAGCACGAACAGCCCCAAATTAGGTCTAGAGACACAGCTCCCATTTCAGAGTAGTACAATCCACAGTTTACTGTAGAGTTTCTGGCTTTTACTGGCTTGGGGTAGGGTCTAGTGGGAAACGCATCTTAGCAAGAGCCATTATGTATTCTGGATGTGCACAATGAGTTTGTCTTGAGGCATATTTATGTCTGATGTTGTTATGTATTCTCTTTCTATCCCATGCAACGTTATTTTTTTTGAAAATTTATATTTGCTTTTAATTACCCAGACATATAAGTGATTTATAGCTAGGTCTGATCGATTGGAATCAGATGACCACGCCTGGATTAACCATGGGTCCTGGTGACCATTAGGCACTTCTTTCCATAGTCCAAGTGCCCGTTAGTTAACCTAGATAGTCAAAGTGCCTGCTAGGTAACCTAAATAGTCCAAGTGCCCGCTAGGGAACCTACATAGTCCAAGTGCCCGCTAGGTAACCGATATAGTCCAAATGCCCGCTAGGGACCCTAATAGTCCAAGTGCCCGCTAGTTAACCTAGATAGTCCAAGAGCTCGCTAGTTAACCTACATAGTCCAAATGCCCGCTAGGTAACCTAGACAGTTCAAGTGACCACTAGGTTACCTACATAGTCCAAGTGCCCGATAGGGAATCTACATAGTCCAAGTGCCCGCTAGTTAACATAGATAGTCCAAGTACCCGCTAGGAAACGTACATAGTCCAAGTGCCTGCTAGGTAACCTAGATAGTCCAAGTGCCCGCTAGTTAACCTACATAGTCCAAGTGCCTGCTAAGGTAACCTAGATAGTCCAAGTGCCCAATAGTAAACCTACATAGTCCAAGTTCCCCCTAGGTAACCTAGATAGTCCCAAGGCCCGCTAGGTAACCTACATTGTCCTAGTGCCCCTTAGTTAACCTACATTCTCCAAGTGAACGATAGGGAACCTACATAGTCCAAGTGTCCGCTAGGTAACCTACATAGTCCAAAGCCCGCTAGTTAACCTACATAGTCCAAGTGCCCGTTAGGTAACCCAGATAGTCCTAATGCCCGCTAGGGAACCCACATAGTCCAAGTGCCCGCTAGGGAACCCACATAGTCCAAGGGCCCGCTAGGGAACCTACATAGTCCAAGTGCCCGTTAGTTAACCTAGATAGCCCAAGTGCCGGCTAGGTAACCTAGATAGTCCAACAGCCCGGTAGGTAGCCAACATACTCCAAGTAACCGCTAGGTAACGTAGATAGTTCAAGTGCTAGCTAGGTAACCTAGATAGTCAAAGTGCCCGCTAGATAACCTACAAAGTCTAATTGCCCACTAGGTAATCTATATAGTCCAAATTCCCGCTAGGGAGCCTACATAATCCAAATGCCCGCTAGGTAACCTAGATAGTCCAAGGGCCAACACATGCCATCGAGATGAGGGGAGGGAAACTATTAGCAAGAGGTCTTATTGATATGTAAGGGTTATCTGAGATTCACAGACTTGAAAGGACATGGCGGCAGATCCCAACATCACAGTTCCAGGTGGGACT
>NW_027458939.1:0-32422 GCF_050624435.1 Tenrec ecaudatus
GGGCACCCCTAGGCTTTAGGCTAGGGCTCCCCTAGGCTAAGGCTAGGGCTCCCCTAGCCTTCAGGCTAGGGCACCCCTAGGCTTTAGGCTAGGGCTCCCCTAGGCTAAGGCTAGGGCTCCCCTAGCCTTCAGGCTAGGGCACCCCTAGGCTTTAGGCTCCCCTAGGCTAAGGCTAGGGCTCCCCTAGCCTTCAGGCTAGGGCACCCCTAGGCTTTAGGCTCCCCTAGGCTAAGGCTAGGGCTCCCCTAGCCTTCAGGCTAGGGCACCCCTAGGCTTTAGGCTAGGGCACCCCTAGGCTTTAGGCTCCCCTAGGCTAAGGCTAGGGCTCCCCTAGCCTTCAGGCTAGGGCACCCCTAGGCTTTAGGCTCCCCTAGGCTAAGGCTAGGGCTCCCCTAGCCTTCAGGCTAGGGCACCCCTAGGCTTTAGGCTCCCCTAGGCTAAGGCTAGGGCTCCCCTAGCCTTCAGGCTAGGGCACCCCTAGGCTTTAGGCTCCCCTAGGCTAAGGCTAGGGCTCCCCTAGCCTTCAGGCTAGGGCACCCCTAGGCTTTAGGCTCCCCTAGGCTAAGGCTAGGGCTCCCCTAGCCTTCAGGCTAGGGCACCCCTAGGCTTTAGGCTCCCCTAGGCTAAGGCTAGGGCTCCCCTAGCCTTCAGGCTAGGGCACCCCTAGGCTTTAGGCTCCCCTAGGCTAAGGCTAGGGCTCCCCTAGCCTTCAGGCTAGGGCACCCCTAGGCTTTAGGCTCCCCTAGGCTAAGGCTAGGGCTCCCCTAGCCTTCAGGCTAGGGCACCCCTAGGCTTTAGGCTCCCCTAGGCTAAGGCTAGGGCTCCCCTAGCCTTCAGGCTAGGGCACCCCTAGGCTTTAGGCTCCCCTAGGCTAAGGCTAGGGCTCCCCTAGCCTTCAGGCTAGGGCACCCCTAGGCTTTAGGCTCGGGCTCCCCTAGGCTAAGGCTAGGGCTCCCCTAGCCTTCAGGCTAGGGCACCCCTAGGCTTTAGGCTCGGGCTCCCCTAGGCTAAGGCTAGGGCTCCCCTAGCCTTCAGGCTAGGGCACCCCTAGGCTTTAGGCTCGGGCTCCCCTAGGCTAAGGCTAGGGCTCCCCTAGCCTTCAGGCTAGGGCACCCCTAGGCTTTAGGCTCGGGCTCCCCTAGGCTAAGGCTAGGGCTCCCCTAGCCTTCAGGCTAGGGCACCCCTAGGCTTTAGGCTCGGGCTCCCCTAGGCTAAGGCTAGGGCTCCCCTAGCCTTCAGGCTAGGGCACCCCTAGGCTTTAGGCTCGGGCTCCCTAGGCTAAGGCTAGGGCTCCCCTAGCCTTCAGGCTAGGGCACCCCTAGACTTTAGGCTCGGGCTCCCCTAGGCTAAGGCTAGGGCTCCCCTAGCCTTCAGGCTAGGGCACCCCTAGACTTTAGGCTCGGGCTCCCCTAGGCTAAGGCTAGGGCTCCCCTAGCCTTCAGGCTAGGGCACCCCTAGGCTTTAGGCTCGGGCTCCCCTAGGCTAAGGCTAGGGCTCCCCTAGCCTTCAGGCTAGGGCACCCCTAGGCTTTAGGCTCGGGCTCCCCTAGCTAAGGCTAGGGCTCCCTAGCCTTCAGGCTAGGGCACCCCTAGGCTTTAGGCTCGGGCTCCCCTAGGCTAAGGCTAGGGCTCCCCTAGCCTTCAGGCTAGGGCACCCCTAGGCTTTAGGCTCGGGCTCCCCTAGGCTAAGGCTAGGGCTCCCTAGCCTTCAGGCTAGGGCACCCCTAGGCTTTAGGCTCGGGCTCCCCTAGGCTAAGGCTAGGGCTCCCCTAGCCTTCAGGCTAGGGCACCCCTAGGCTTTAGGCTCGGGCTCCCCTAGGCTAAGGCTAGGGCTCCCCTAGCCTTCAGGCTAGGGCACCCCTAGGCTTTAGGCTCGGGCTCCCCTAGGCTAAGGCTAGGGCTCCCCTAGCCTTCAGGCTAGGGCACCCCTAGGCTTTAGGCTCGGGCTCCCCTAGGCTAAGGCTAGGGCTCCCCTAGCCTTCAGGCTAGGGCACCCCTAGGCTTTAGGCTCGGGCTCCCCTAGGCTAAGGCTAGGGCTCCCCTAGCCTTCAGGCTAGGGCACCCCTAGGCTTTAGGCTCGGGCTCCCCTAGGCTAAGGCTAGGGCTCCCCTAGCCTTCAGGCTAGGGCACCCCTAGGCTTTAGGCTCGGGCTCCCCTAGGCTAAGGCTAGGGCTCCCCTAGCCTTCAGGCTAGGGCACCCCTAGGCTTTAGGCTCGGGCTCCCCTAGGCTAAGGCTAGGCTCCCCTAGCCTTCAGGCTAGGGCACCCCTAGGCTTTAGGCTCGGGCTCCCTAGGCTAAGGCTAGGGCTCCCCTAGCCTTCAGGCTAGGGCACCCCTAGGCTTTAGGCTCGGGCTCCCCTAGGCTAAGGCTAGGGCTCCCCTAGCCTTCAGGCTAGGGCACCCTAGGCTTTAGGCTCGGGCTCCCCTAGGCTAAGGCTAGGGCTCCCCTAGCCTTCAGGCTAGGGCACCCCTAGGCTTTAGGCTCGGGCTCCCGTAGGCTAAGGCTAGGGCTCCCCTAGCCTTCAGGCTAGGGCACCCCTAGGCTTTAGGCTCGGGCTCCCCTAGGCTAAGGCTAGGGCTCCCCTAGCCTTCAGGCTAGGGCACCCCTAGGCTTTAGGCTCGGGCTCCCCTAGGCTAAGGCTAGGGCTCCCCTAGCCTTCAGGCTAGGGCACCCCTAGGCTTTAGGCTCGGGCTCCCCTAGGCTAAGGCTAGGGCTCCCCTAGCCTTCAGGCTAGGGCACCCCTAGGCTTTAGGCTCGGGCTCCCCTAGGCTAAGGCTAGGGCTCCCCTAGCCTTCAGGCTAGGGCACCCCTAGGCTTTAGGCTCGGGCTCCCCTAGGCTAAGGCTAGGGCTCCCCTAGCCTTCAGGCTAGGGCACCCCTAGGCTTTAGGCTCGGGCTCCCCTAGGCTAAGGCTAGGGCTCCCCTAGCCTTCAGGCTAGGGCACCCCTAGGCTTTAGGCTCGGGCTCCCCTAGGCTAAGGCTAGGGCTCCCCTAGCCTTCAGGCTAGGGCACCCCTAGGCTTTAGGCTCGGGCTCCCCTAGGCTAAGGCTAGGGCTCCCCTAGCCTTCAGGCTAGGGCACCCCTAGGCTTTAGGCTCGGGCTCCCCTAGGCTAAGGCTAGGGCTCCCCTAGCCTTCAGGCTAGGGCACCCCTAGGCTTTAGGCTCGGGCTCCCCTAGGCTAAGGCTAGGGCTCCCCTAGCCTTCAGGCTAGGGCACCCCTAGGCTTTAGGCTCGGGCTCCCCTAGGCTAAGGCTAGGGCTCCCCTAGCCTTCAGGCTAGGGCACCCCTAGGCTTTAGGCTCGGGCTCCCCTAGGCTAAGGCTAGGGCTCCCCTAGCCTTCAGGCTAGGGCACCCCTAGGCTTTAGGCTCGGGCTCCCCTAGGCTAAGGCTAGGGCTCCCCTAGCCTTCAGGCTAGGGCACCCCTAGGCTTTAGGCTCGGGCTCCCCTAGGCTAAGGCTAGGGCTCCCCTAGCCTTCAGGCTAGGGCACCCCTAGGCTTTAGGCTCGGGCTCCCCTAGGCTAAGGCTAGGGCTCCCCTAGCCTTCAGGCTAGGGCACCCCTAGGCTTTAGGCTCGGGCTCCCCTAGGCTAAGGCTAGGGCTCCCCTAGCCTTCAGGCTAGGGCACCCCTAGGCTTTAGGCTCGGGCTCCCCTAGGCTAAGGCTAGGGCTCCCCTAGCCTTCAGGCTAGGGCACCCCTAGGCTTTAGGCTCGGGCTCCCCTAGGCTAAGGCTAGGGCTCCCCTAGCCTTCAGGCTAGGGCACCCCTAGGCTTTAGGCTCGGGCTCCCCTAGGCTAAGGCTAGGGCTCCCCTAGCCTTCAGGCTAGGGCACCCCTAGGCTTTAGGCTCGGGCTCCCCTAGGCTAAGGCTAGGGCTCCCCTAGCCTTCAGGCTAGGGCACCCCTAGGCTTTAGGCTCGGGCTCCCCTAGGCTAAGGCTAGGGCTCCCCTAGCCTTCAGGCTAGGGCACCCCTAGGCTTTAGGCTCGGGCTCCCCTAGGCTAAGGCTAGGGCTCCCCTAGCCTTCAGGCTAGGGCACCCCTAGGCTTTAGGCTCGGGCTCCCCTAGGCTAAGGCTAGGGCTCCCTAGCCTTCAGGCTAGGGCACCCCTAGGCTTTAGGCTCGGCTCCCTAGGCTAAGGCTAGGGCTCCCCTAGCCTTCAGGCTAGGGCACCCCTAGGCTTTAGGCTCGGCTCCCCTAGGCTAAGGCTAGGGCTCCCCTAGCCTTCAGGCTAGGGCACCCCTAGGCTTTAGGTCGGGCTCCCTAGGCTAAGGCTAGGGCTCCCCTAGCCTTCAGGCTAGGGCACCCCTAGGCTTTAGGCTCCCCTAGGCTAAGGCTAGGGCTCCCCTAGCCTTCAGGCTAGGGCACCCCTAGGCTTTAGGCTAGGGCTCCCCTAGGCTAAGGCTAGGGCTCCCCTAGCCTTCAGGCTAGGGCACCCCTAGGCTTTAGGCTCGGGCTCCCCTAGGCTAAGGCTAGGGCTCCCCTAGCCTTCAGGCTAGGGCACCCCTAGGCTTTAGGCTCGGGCTCCCCTAGGCTAAGGCTAGGGCTCCCCTAGCCTTCAGGCTAGGGCACCCCTAGGCTTTAGGCTAGGGCTCCCCTAGGCTAAGGCTAGGGCTCCCCTAGCCTTCAGGCTAGGGCACCCCTAGGCTTTAGGCTAGGGCTCCCCTAGGCTAAGGCTAGGGCTCCCCTAGCCTTCAGGCTAGGGCACCCCTAGGCTCTTTAGGCTAGGGCTCCCCTAGGCTAAGGCTAGGGCTCCCCTAGCCTTCAGGCTAGGGCACCCCTAGGCT
Source organism: Tenrec ecaudatus (assembly GCF_050624435.1). Lineage (NCBI taxonomy): Eukaryota > Metazoa > Chordata > Mammalia > Afrosoricida > Tenrecidae > Tenrec > Tenrec ecaudatus. Next base: position 4,778 of record NW_027458939.1, read on the forward strand.
TTAGGCTAGGGCTCCCCTAGGCTAAGGCTAGGGCTCCCCTAGCCTTCAGGCTAGGGCACCCCTAGGCTTTAGGCTAGGGCTCCCCTAGGCTAAGGCTAGGGCTCCCCTAGCCTTCAGGCTAGGGCACCCCTAGGCTTTAGGCTAGGGCTCCCCTAGGCTAAGGCTAGGGCTCCCCTAGCCTTCAGGCTAGGGCACCCCTAGGCTTTAGGCTAGGGCTCCCCTAGGCTAAGGCTAGGGCTCCCCTAGCCTTCAGGCTAGGGCACCCCTAGGCTTTAGGCTAGGGCTCCCCTAGGCTAAGGCTAGGGCTCCCCTAGCCTTCAGGCTAGGGCACCCCTAGGCTTTAGGCTAGGGCTCCCCTAGGCTAAGGCTAGGGCTCCCCTAGCCTTCAGGCTAGGGCACCCCTAGGCTTTAGGCTAGGGCTCCCCTAGGCTAAGGCTAGGGCTCCCCTAGCCTTCAGGCTAGGGCACCCCTAGGCTTTAGGCTAGGGCTCCCCTAGGCTAAGGCTAGGGCTCCCCTAGCCTTCAGGCTAGGGCACCCCTAGGCTTTAGGCTAGGGCTCCCCTAGGCTAAGGCTAGGGCTCCCCTAGCCTTCAGGCTAGGGCACCCCTAGGCTTTAGGCTAGGGCTCCCCTAGGCTAAGGCTAGGGCTCCCCTAGCCTTCAGGCTAGGGCACCCCTAGGCTTTAGGCTAGGGCTCCCCTAGGCTAAGGCTAGGGCTCCCCTAGCCTTCAGGCTAGGGCACCCCTAGGCTTTAGGCTAGGGCTCCCCTAGGCTAAGGCTAGGGCTCCCCTAGCCTTCAGGCTAGGGCACCCCTAGGCTTTAGGCTAGGGCTCCCCTAGGCTAAGGCTAGGGCTCCCCTAGCCTTCAGGCTAGGGCACCCCTAGGCTTTAGGCTAGGGCTCCCCTAGGCTAAGGCTAGGGCTCCCCTAGCCTTCAGGCTAGGGCACCCCTAGGCTTTAGGCTAGGGCTCCCCTAGGCTAAGGCTAGGGCTCCCCTAGCCTTCAGGCTAGGGCACCCCTAGGCTTTAGGCTAGGGCTCCCCTAGGCTAAGGCTAGGGCTCCCCTAGCCTTCAGGCTAGGGCACCCCTAGGCTTTAGGCTAGGGCTCCCCTAGGCTAAGGCTAGGGCTCCCCTAGCCTTCAGGCTAGGGCACCCCTAGGCTTTAGGCTAGGGCTCCCCTAGGCTAAGGCTAGGGCTCCCCTAGCCTTCAGGCTAGGGCACCCCTAGGCTTTAGGCTAGGGCTCCCCTAGGCTAAGGCTAGGGCTCCCCTAGCCTTCAGGCTAGGGCACCCCTAGGCTTTAGGCTAGGGCTCCCCTAGGCTAAGGCTAGGGCTCCCCTAGCCTTCAGGCTAGGGCACCCCTAGGCTTTAGGCTAGGGCTCCCCTAGGCTAAGGCTAGGGCTCCCCTAGCCTTCAGGCTAGGGCACCCCTAGGCTTTGGGCTCCCCTAGGCTAAGGCTAGGGCTCCCCTAGCCTTCAGGCTAGGGCACCCCTAGGCTTTAGGGCTCCCCTAGGCTAAGGCTAGGGCTCCCCTAGCCTTCAGGCTAGGGCACCCCTAGGCTTAGGCTGGGCTCCCCTAGGCTAAGGCTAGGGCTCCCCTAGCCTTCAGGCTAGGGCACCCCTAGGCTTTAGGCTGGGCTCCCCTAGGCTAAGGCTAGGGCTCCCCTAGCCTTCAGGCTAGGGCACCCCTAGGCTTTAGGCTGGGCTCCCCTAGGCTAAGGCTAGGGCTCCCCTAGCCTTCAGGCTAGGGCACCCCTAGGCTTTGGGCTCCCCTAGGCTAAGGCTAGGGCTCCCCTAGCCTTCAGGCTAGGGCACCCCTAGGCTTTAGGCTCGGGCTCCCCTAGGCTAAGGCTAGGGCTCCCCTAGCCTTCAGGCTCGGGCACCCCTAGGCTTTAGGCTCGGGCTCCCCTAGGCTAAGGCTAGGGCTCCCCTAGCCTTCAGGCTCGGGCACCCCTAGGCTTTAGGCTCGGGCTCCCCTAGGCTAAGGCTAGGGCTCCCCTAGCCTTCAGGCTCGGGCACCCCTAGGCTTTAGGCTCGGGCTCCCCTAGGCTAAGGCTAGGGCTCCCCTAGCCTTCAGGCTCGGGCACCCCTAGGCTTTAGGCTCGGGCTCCCCTAGGCTAAGGCTAGGGCTCCCCTAGCCTTCAGGCTCGGGCACCCCTAGGCTTTAGGCTCGGGCTCCCCTAGGCTAAGGCTAGGGCTCCCCTAGCCTTCAGGCTCGGGCACCCCTAGGCTTTAGGCTCGGGCTCCCCTAGGCTAAGGCTAGGGCTCCCCTAGCCTTCAGGCTCGGGCACCCCTAGGCTTTAGGCTCGGGCTCCCCTAGGCTAAGGCTAGGGCTCCCCTAGCCTTCAGGCTCGGGCACCCCTAGGCTTTAGGCTCGGGCTCCCCTAGGCTAAGGCTAGGGCTCCCCTAGCCTTCAGGCTCGGGCACCCCTAGGCTTTAGGCTCGGGCTCCCCTAGGCTAAGGCTAGGGCTCCCCTAGCCTTCAGGCTCGGGCACCCCTAGGCTTTAGGCTCGGGCTCCCCTAGGCTAAGGCTAGGGCTCCCCTAGCCTTCAGGCTCGGGCACCCCTAGGCTTTAGGCTCGGGCTCCCCTAGGCTAAGGCTAGGGCTCCCCTAGCCTTCAGGCTCGGGCACCCCTAGGCTTTAGGCTCGGGCTCCCCTAGGCTAAGGCTAGGGCTCCCCTAGCCTTCAGGCTCGGGCACCCCTAGGCTTTAGGCTCGGGCTCCCCTAGGCTAAGGCTAGGGCTCCCCTAGCCTTCAGGCTCGGGCACCCCTAGGCTTTAGGCTCGGGCTCCCCTAGGCTAAGGCTAGGGCTCCCCTAGCCTTCAGGCTCGGGCACCCCTAGGCTTTAGGCTCGGGCTCCCCTAGGCTAAGGCTAGGGCTCCCCTAGCCTTCAGGCTCGGGCACCCCTAGGCTTTAGGCTCGGGCTCCCCTAGGCTAAGGCTAGGGCTCCCCTAGCCTTCAGGCTCGGGCACCCCTAGGCTTTAGGCTCGGGCTCCCCTAGGCTAAGGCTAGGGCTCCCCTAGCCTTCAGGCTCGGGCACCCCTAGGCTTTAGGCTCGGGCTCCCCTAGGCTAAGGCTAGGGCTCCCCTAGCCTTCAGGCTCGGGCACCCCTAGGCTTTAGGCTCGGGCTCCCCTAGGCTAAGGCTAGGGCTCCCCTAGCCTTCAGGCTCGGGCACCCCTAGGCTTTAGGCTCGGGCTCCCCTAGGCTAAGGCTAGGGCTCCCCTAGCCTTCAGGCTCGGGCACCCCTAGGCTTTAGGCTCGGGCTCCCCTAGGCTAAGGCTAGGGCTCCCCTAGCCTTCAGGCTCGGGCACCCCTAGGCTTTAGGCTCGGGCTCCCCTAGGCTAAGGCTAGGGCTCCCCTAGCCTTCAGGCTCGGGCACCCCTAGGCTTTAGGCTCGGGCTCCCCTAGGCTAAGGCTAGGGCTCCCCTAGCCTTCAGGCTCGGGCACCCCTAGGCTTTAGGCTCGGGCTCCCCTAGGCTAAGGCTAGGGCTCCCCTAGCCTTCAGGCTCGGGCACCCCTAGGCTTTAGGCTCGGGCTCCCCTAGGCTAAGGCTAGGGCTCCCCTAGCCTTCAGGCTCGGGCACCCCTAGGCTTTAGGCTCGGGCTCCCCTAGGCTAAGGCTAGGGCTCCCCTAGCCTTCAGGCTCGGGCACCCCTAGGCTTTAGGCTCGGGCTCCCCTAGGCTAAGGCTAGGGCTCCCCTAGCCTTCAGGCTCGGGCACCCCTAGGCTTTAGGCTCGGGCTCCCCTAGGCTAAGGCTAGGGCTCCCCTAGCCTTCAGGCTCGGGCACCCCTAGGCTTTAGGCTCGGGCTCCCCTAGGCTAAGGCTAGGGCTCCCCTAGCCTTCAGGCTCGGGCACCCCTAGGCTTTAGGCTCGGGCTCCCCTAGGCTAAGGCTAGGGCTCCCCTAGCCTTCAGGCTCGGGCACCCCTAGGCTTTAGGCTCGGGCTCCCCTAGGCTAAGGCTAGGGCTCCCCTAGCCTTCAGGCTCGGGCACCCCTAGGCTTTAGGCTCGGGCTCCCCTAGGCTAAGGCTAGGGCTCCCCTAGCCTTCAGGCTCGGGCACCCCTAGGCTTTAGGCTCGGGCTCCCCTAGGCTAAGGCTAGGGCTCCCCTAGCCTTCAGGCTCGGGCACCCCTAGGCTTTAGGCTCGGGCTCCCCTAGGCTAAGGCTAGGGCTCCCCTAGCCTTCAGGCTCGGGCACCCCTAGGCTTTAGGCTCGGGCTCCCCTAGGCTAAGGCTAGGGCTCCCCTAGCCTTCAGGCTCGGGCACCCCTAGGCTTTAGGCTCGGGCTCCCCTAGGCTAAGGCTAGGGCTCCCCTAGCCTTCAGGCTCGGGCACCCCTAGGCTTTAGGCTCGGGCTCCCCTAGGCTAAGGCTAGGGCTCCCCTAGCCTTCAGGCTCGGGCACCCCTAGGCTTTAGGCTCGGGCTCCCCTAGGCTAAGGCTAGGGCTCCCCTAGCCTTCAGGCTCGGGCACCCCTAGGCTTTAGGCTCGGGCTCCCCTAGGCTAAGGCTAGGGCTCCCCTAGCCTTCAGGCTCGGGCACCCCTAGGCTTTAGGCTCGGGCTCCCCTAGGCTAAGGCTAGGGCTCCCCTAGCCTTCAGGCTCGGGCACCCCTAGGCTTTAGGCTCGGGCTCCCCTAGGCTAAGGCTAGGGCTCCCCTAGCCTTCAGGCTCGGGCACCCCTAGGCTTTAGGCTCGGGCTCCCCTAGGCTAAGGCTAGGGCTCCCCTAGCCTTCAGGCTCGGGCACCCCTAGGCTTTAGGCTCGGGCTCCCCTAGGCTAAGGCTAGGGCTCCCCTAGCCTTCAGGCTCGGGCACCCCTAGGCTTTAGGCTCGGGCTCCCCTAGGCTAAGGCTAGGGCTCCCCTAGCCTTCAGGCTCGGGCACCCCTAGGCTTTAGGCTCGGGCTCCCCTAGGCTAAGGCTAGGGCTCCCCTAGCCTTCAGGCTCGGGCACCCCTAGGCTTTAGGCTCGGGCTCCCCTAGGCTAAGGCTAGGGCTCCCCTAGCCTTCAGGCTCGGGCACCCCTAGGCTTTAGGCTCGGGCTCCCCTAGGCTAAGGCTAGGGCTCCCCTAGCCTTCAGGCTCGGGCACCCCTAGGCTTTAGGCTCGGGCTCCCCTAGGCTAAGGCTAGGGCTCCCCTAGCCTTCAGGCTCGGGCACCCCTAGGCTTTAGGCTCGGGCTCCCCTAGGCTAAGGCTAGGGCTCCCCTAGCCTTCAGGCTCGGGCACCCCTAGGCTTTAGGCTCGGGCTCCCCTAGGCTAAGGCTAGGGCTCCCCTAGCCTTCAGGCTCGGGCACCCCTAGGCTTTAGGCTCGGGCTCCCCTAGGCTAAGGCTAGGGCTCCCCTAGCCTTCAGGCTCGGGCACCCCTAGGCTTTAGGCTCGGGCTCCCCTAGGCTAAGGCTAGGGCTCCCCTAGCCTTCAGGCTCGGGCACCCCTAGGCTTTAGGCTCGGGCTCCCCTAGGCTAAGGCTAGGGCTCCCCTAGCCTTCAGGCTCGGGCACCCCTAGGCTTTAGGCTCGGGCTCCCCTAGGCTAAGGCTAGGGCTCCCCTAGCCTTCAGGCTCGGGCACCCCTAGGCTTTAGGCTCGGGCTCCCCTAGGCTAAGGCTAGGGCTCCCCTAGCCTTCAGGCTCGGGCACCCCTAGGCTTTAGGCTCGGGCTCCCCTAGGCTAAGGCTAGGGCTCCCCTAGCCTTCAGGCTCGGGCACCCCTAGGCTTTAGGCTCGGGCTCCCCTAGGCTAAGGCTAGGGCTCCCCTAGCCTTCAGGCTCGGGCACCCCTAGGCTTTAGGCTCGGGCTCCCCTAGGCTAAGGCTAGGGCTCCCCTAGCCTTCAGGCTCGGGCACCCCTAGGCTTTAGGCTCGGGCTCCCCTAGGCTAAGGCTAGGGCTCCCCTAGCCTTCAGGCTCGGGCACCCCTAGGCTTTAGGCTCGGGCTCCCCTAGGCTAAGGCTAGGGCTCCCCTAGCCTTCAGGCTCGGGCACCCCTAGGCTTTAGGCTCGGGCTCCCCTAGGCTAAGGCTAGGGCTCCCCTAGCCTTCAGGCTCGGGCACCCCTAGGCTTTAGGCTCGGGCTCCCCTAGGCTAAGGCTAGGGCTCCCCTAGCCTTCAGGCTCGGGCACCCCTAGGCTTTAGGCTCGGGCTCCCCTAGGCTAAGGCTAGGGCTCCCCTAGCCTTCAGGCTCGGGCACCCCTAGGCTTTAGGCTCGGGCTCCCCTAGGCTAAGGCTAGGGCTCCCCTAGCCTTCAGGCTCGGGCACCCCTAGGCTTTAGGCTCGGGCTCCCCTAGGCTAAGGCTAGGGCTCCCCTAGCCTTCAGGCTCGGGCACCCCTAGGCTTTAGGCTCGGGCTCCCCTAGGCTAAGGCTAGGGCTCCCCTAGCCTTCAGGCTCGGGCACCCCTAGGCTTTAGGCTCGGGCTCCCCTAGGCTAAGGCTAGGGCTCCCCTAGCCTTCAGGCTCGGGCACCCCTAGGCTTTAGGCTCGGGCTCCCCTAGGCTAAGGCTAGGGCTCCCCTAGCCTTCAGGCTCGGGCACCCCTAGGCTTTAGGCTCGGGCTCCCCTAGGCTAAGGCTAGGGCTCCCCTAGCCTTCAGGCTAGGGCACCCCTAGGCTTTAGGCTCGGGCTCCCCTAGGCTAAGGCTAGGGCTCCCCTAGCCTTCAGGCTAGGGCACCCCTAGGCTTTAGGCTCGGGCTCCCCTAGGCTAAGGCTAGGGCTCCCCTAGCCTTCAGGCTAGGGCACCCCTAGGCTTTAGGCTCGGGCTCCCCTAGGCTAAGGCTAGGGCTCCCCTAGCCTTCAGGCTAGGGCACCCCTAGGCTTTAGGCTCGGGCTCCCCTAGGCTAAGGCTAGGGCTCCCCTAGCCTTCAGGCTAGGGCACCCCTAGGCTTTAGGCTCGGGCTCCCCTAGGCTAAGGCTAGGGCTCCCCTAGCCTTCAGGCTAGGGCACCCCTAGGCTTTAGGCTCGGGCTCCCCTAGGCTAAGGCTAGGGCTCCCCTAGCCTTCAGGCTAGGGCACCCCTAGGCTTTAGGCTCGGGCTCCCCTAGGCTAAGGCTAGGGCTCCCCTAGCCTTCAGGCTAGGGCACCCCTAGGCTTTAGGCTCGGGCTCCCCTAGGCTAAGGCTAGGGCTCCCCTAGCCTTCAGGCTAGGGCACCCCTAGGCTTTAGGCTCGGGCTCCCCTAGGCTAAGGCTAGGGCTCCCCTAGCCTTCAGGCTAGGGCACCCCTAGGCTTTAGGCTCGGGCTCCCCTAGGCTAAGGCTAGGGCTCCCCTAGCCTTCAGGCTAGGGCACCCCTAGGCTTTAGGCTCGGGCTCCCCTAGGCTAAGGCTAGGGCTCCCCTAGCCTTCAGGCTAGGGCACCCCTAGGCTTTAGGCTCGGGCTCCCCTAGGCTAAGGCTAGGGCTCCCCTAGCCTTCAGGCTAGGGCACCCCTAGGCTTTAGGCTCGGGCTCCCCTAGGCTAAGGCTAGGGCTCCCCTAGCCTTCAGGCTAGGGCACCCCTAGGCTTTAGGCTCGGGCTCCCCTAGGCTAAGGCTAGGGCTCCCCTAGCCTTCAGGCTAGGGCACCCCTAGGCTTTAGGCTCGGGCTCCCCTAGGCTAAGGCTAGGGCTCCCCTAGCCTTCAGGCTAGGGCACCCCTAAGGCTTTAGGCTCGGGCTCCCCTAGGCTAAGGCTAGGGCTCCCCTAGCCTTCAGGCTAGGGCACCCCTAGGCTTTAGGCTCGGGCTCCCCTAGGCTAAGGCTAGGGCTCCCCTAGCCTTCAGGCTAGGGCACCCCTAGGCTTTAGGCTCGGGCTCCCCTAGGCTAAGGCTAGGGCTCCCCTAGCCTTCAGGCTAGGGCACCCCTAGGCTTTAGGCTCGGGCTCCCCTAGGCTAAGGCTAGGGCTCCCCTAGCCTTCAGGCTAGGGCACCCCTAGGCTTTAGGCTCGGGTCCCCTAGGCTAAGGCTAGGGCTCCCCTAGCCTTCAGGCTAGGGCACCCCTAGGCTTTAGGCTCGGGCTCCCCTAGGCTAAGGCTAGGGCTCCCCTAGCCTTCAGGCTAGGGCACCCCTAGGCTTTAGGCTCGGGCTCCCCTAGGCTAAGGCTAGGGCTCCCCTAGCCTTCAGGCTAGGGCACCCCTAGGCTTTAGGCTCGGGCTCCCCTAGGCTAAGGCTAGGGCTCCCCTAGCCTTCAGGCTAGGGCACCCCTAGGCTTTAGGCTCGGGCTCCCCTAGGCTAAGGCTAGGGCTCCCCTAGCCTTCAGGCTAGGGCACCCCTAGGCTTTAGGCTCGGGCTCCCCTAGGCTAAGGCTAGGGCTCCCCTAGCCTTCAGGCTAGGGCACCCCTAGGCTTTAGGCTCGGGCTCCCCTAGGCTAAGGCTAGGGCTCCCCTAGCCTTCAGGCTAGGGCACCCCTAGGCTTTAGGCTCGGGCTCCCCTAGGCTAAGGCTAGGGCTCCCCTAGCCTTCAGGCTAGGGCACCCCTAGGCTTTAGGCTCGGGCTCCCCTAGGCTAAGGCTAGGGCTCCCCTAGCCTTCAGGCTAGGGCACCCCTAGGCTTTAGGCTCGGGCTCCCCTAGGCTAAGGCTAGGGCTCCCCTAGCCTTCAGGCTAGGGCACCCCTAGGCTTTAGGCTCGGGCTCCCCTAGGCTAAGGCTAGGGCTCCCCTAGCCTTCAGGCTAGGGCACCCCTAGGCTTTAGGCTCGGGCTCCCCTAGGCTAAGGCTAGGGCTCCCCTAGCCTTCAGGCTAGGGCACCCCTAGGCTTTAGGCTCGGGCTCCCCTAGGCTAAGGCTAGGGCTCCCCTAGCCTTCAGGCTAGGGCACCCCTAGGCTTTAGGCTCGGGCTCCCCTAGGCTAAGGCTAGGGCTCCCCTAGCCTTCAGGCTAGGGCACCCCTAGGCTTTAGGCTCGGGCTCCCCTAGGCTAAGGCTAGGGCTCCCCTAGCCTTCAGGCTAGGGCACCCCTAGGCTTTAGGCTCGGGCTCCCCTAGGCTAAGGCTAGGGCTCCCCTAGCCTTCAGGCTAGGGCACCCCTAGGCTTTAGGCTCGGGCTCCCCTAGGCTAAGGCTAGGGCTCCCCTAGCCTTCAGGCTAGGGCACCCCTAGGCTTTAGGCTCGGGCTCCCCTAGGCTAAGGCTAGGGCTCCCCTAGCCTTCAGGCTAGGGCACCCCTAGGCTTTAGGCTCGGGCTCCCCTAGGCTAAGGCTCGGGCTCCCCTAGCCTTCAGGCTAGGGCACCCCTAGGCTTTAGGCTCGGGCTCCCCTAGGCTAAGGCTCGGGCTCCCCTAGCCTTCAGGCTAGGGCACCCCTAGGCTTTAGGCTCGGGCTCCCCTAGGCTAAGGCTCGGGCTCCCCTAGCCTTCAGGCTAGGGCACCCCTAGGCTTTAGGCTCGGGCTCCCCTAGGCTAAGGCTCGGGCTCCCCTAGCCTTCAGGCTAGGGCACCCCTAGGCTTTAGGCTCGGGCTCCCCTAGGCTAAGGCTCGGGCTCCCCTAGCCTTCAGGCTAGGGCACCCCTAGGCTTTAGGCTCGGGCTCCCCTAGGCTAAGGCTCGGGCTCCCCTAGCCTTCAGGCTAGGGCACCCCTAGGCTTTAGGCTCGGGCTCCCCTAGGCTAAGGCTCGGGCTCCCCTAGCCTTCAGGCTAGGGCACCCCTAGGCTTTAGGCTCGGGCTCCCCTAGGCTAAGGCTCGGGCTCCCCTAGCCTTCAGGCTAGGGCACCCCTAGGCTTTAGGCTCGGGCTCCCCTAGGCTAAGGCTCGGGCTCCCCTAGCCTTCAGGCTAGGGCACCCCTAGGCTTTAGGCTCGGGCTCCCCTAGGCTAAGGCTCGGGCTCCCCTAGCCTTCAGGCTAGGGCACCCCTAGGCTTTAGGCTCGGGCTCCCCTAGGCTAAGGCTCGGGCTCCCCTAGCCTTCAGGCTAGGGCACCCCTAGGCTTTAGGCTCGGGCTCCCCTAGGCTAAGGCTCGGGCTCCCCTAGCCTTCAGGCTAGGGCACCCCTAGGCTTTAGGCTCGGGCTCCCCTAGGCTAAGGCTCGGGCTCCCCTAGCCTTCAGGCTAGGGCACCCCTAGGCTTTAGGCTCGGGCTCCCCTAGGCTAAGGCTCGGGCTCCCCTAGCCTTCAGGCTAGGGCACCCCTAGGCTTTAGGCTCGGGCTCCCCTAGGCTAAGGCTCGGGCTCCCCTAGCCTTCAGGCTAGGGCACCCCTAGGCTTTAGGCTCGGGCTCCCCTAGGCTAAGGCTCGGGCTCCCCTAGCCTTCAGGCTAGGGCACCCCTAGGCTTTAGGCTCGGGCTCCCCTAGGCTAAGGCTCGGGCTCCCCTAGCCTTCAGGCTAGGGCACCCCTAGGCTTTAGGCTCGGGCTCCCCTAGGCTAAGGCTCGGGCTCCCCTAGCCTTCAGGCTAGGGCACCCCTAGGCTTTAGGCTCGGGCTCCCCTAGGCTAAGGCTCGGGCTCCCCTAGCCTTCAGGCTAGGGCACCCCTAGGCTTTAGGCTCGGGCTCCCCTAGGCTAAGGCTCGGGCTCCCCTAGCCTTCAGGCTAGGGCACCCCTAGGCTTTAGGCTCGGGCTCCCCTAGGCTAAGGCTCGGGCTCCCCTAGCCTTCAGGCTAGGGCACCCCTAGGCTTTAGGCTCGGGCTCCCCTAGGCTAAGGCTCGGGCTCCCCTAGCCTTCAGGCTAGGGCACCCCTAGGCTTTAGGCTCGGGCTCCCCTAGGCTAAGGCTCGGGCTCCCCTAGCCTTCAGGCTAGGGCACCCCTAGGCTTTAGGCTCGGGCTCCCCTAGGCTAAGGCTCGGGCTCCCCTAGCCTTCAGGCTAGGGCACCCCTAGGCTTTAGGCTCGGGCTCCCCTAGGCTAAGGCTCGGGCTCCCCTAGCCTTCAGGCTAGGGCACCCCTAGGCTTTAGGCTCGGGCTCCCCTAGGCTAAGGCTCGGGCTCCCCTAGCCTTCAGGCTAGGGCACCCCTAGGCTTTAGGCTCGGGCTCCCCTAGGCTAAGGCTCGGGCTCCCCTAGCCTTCAGGCTAGGGCACCCCTAGGCTTTAGGCTCGGGCTCCCCTAGGCTAAGGCTCGGGCTCCCCTAGCCTTCAGGCTAGGGCACCCCTAGGCTTTAGGCTCGGGCTCCCCTAGGCTAAGGCTCGGGCTCCCCTAGCCTTCAGGCTAGGGCACCCCTAGGCTTTAGGCTCGGGCTCCCCTAGGCTAAGGCTCGGGCTCCCCTAGCCTTCAGGCTAGGGCACCCCTAGGCTTTAGGCTCGGGCTCCCCTAGGCTAAGGCTCGGGCTCCCCTAGCCTTCAGGCTAGGGCACCCCTAGGCTTTAGGCTCGGGCTCCCCTAGGCTAAGGCTCGGGCTCCCCTAGCCTTCAGGCTAGGGCACCCCTAGGCTTTAGGCTCGGGCTCCCCTAGGCTAAGGCTCGGGCTCCCCTAGCCTTCAGGCTAGGGCACCCCTAGGCTTTAGGCTCGGGCTCCCCTAGGCTAAGGCTCGGGCTCCCCTAGCCTTCAGGCTAGGGCACCCCTAGGCTTTAGGCTCGGGCTCCCCTAGGCTAAGGCTCGGGCTCCCCTAGCCTTCAGGCTAGGGCACCCCTAGGCTTTAGGCTCGGGCTCCCCTAGGCTAAGGCTCGGGCTCCCCTAGCCTTCAGGCTAGGGCACCCCTAGGCTTTAGGCTCGGGCTCCCCTAGGCTAAGGCTCGGGCTCCCCTAGCCTTCAGGCTAGGGCACCCCTAGGCTTTAGGCTCGGGCTCCCCTAGGCTAAGGCTCGGGCTCCCCTAGCCTTCAGGCTAGGGCACCCCTAGGCTTTAGGCTCGGGCTCCCCTAGGCTAAGGCTCGGGCTCCCCTAGCCTTCAGGCTAGGGCACCCCTAGGCTTTAGGCTCGGGCTCCCCTAGGCTAAGGCTCGGGCTCCCCTAGCCTTCAGGCTAGGGCACCCCTAGGCTTTAGGCTCGGGCTCCCCTAGGCTAAGGCTCGGGCTCCCCTAGCCTTCAGGCTAGGGCACCCCTAGGCTTTAGGCTCGGGCTCCCCTAGGCTAAGGCTCGGGCTCCCCTAGCCTTCAGGCTAGGGCACCCCTAGGCTTTAGGCTCGGGCTCCCCTAGGCTAAGGCTCGGGCTCCCCTAGCCTTCAGGCTAGGGCACCCCTAGGCTTTAGGCTCGGGCTCCCCTAGGCTAAGGCTCGGGCTCCCCTAGCCTTCAGGCTAGGGCACCCCTAGGCTTTAGGCTCGGGCTCCCCTAGGCTAAGGCTCGGGCTCCCCTAGCCTTCAGGCTAGGGCACCCCTAGGCTTTAGGCTCGGGCTCCCCTAGGCTAAGGCTCGGGCTCCCCTAGCCTTCAGGCTAGGGCACCCCTAGGCTTTAGGCTCGGGCTCCCCTAGGCTAAGGCTCGGGCTCCCCTAGCCTTCAGGCTAGGGCACCCCTAGGCTTTAGGCTCGGGCTCCCCTAGGCTAAGGCTCGGGCTCCCCTAGCCTTCAGGCTAGGGCACCCCTAGGCTTTAGGCTCGGGCTCCCCTAGGCTAAGGCTCGGGCTCCCCTAGCCTTCAGGCTAGGGCACCCCTAGGCTTTAGGCTCGGGCTCCCCTAGGCTAAGGCTCGGGCTCCCCTAGCCTTCAGGCTAGGGCACCCCTAGGCTTTAGGCTCGGGCTCCCCTAGGCTAAGGCTCGGGCTCCCCTAGCCTTCAGGCTAGGGCACCCCTAGGCTTTAGGCTCGGGCTCCCCTAGGCTAAGGCTCGGGCTCCCCTAGCCTTCAGGCTAGGGCACCCCTAGGCTTTAGGCTCGGGCTCCCCTAGGCTAAGGCTCGGGCTCCCCTAGCCTTCAGGCTAGGGCACCCCTAGGCTTTAGGCTCGGGCTCCCCTAGGCTAAGGCTCGGGCTCCCCTAGCCTTCAGGCTAGGGCACCCCTAGGCTTTAGGCTCGGGCTCCCCTAGGCTAAGGCTCGGGCTCCCCTAGCCTTCAGGCTAGGGCACCCCTAGGCTTTAGGCTCGGGCTCCCCTAGGCTAAGGCTCGGGCTCCCCTAGCCTTCAGGCTAGGGCACCCCTAGGCTTTAGGCTCGGGCTCCCCTAGGCTAAGGCTCGGGCTCCCCTAGCCTTCAGGCTAGGGCACCCCTAGGCTTTAGGCTCGGGCTCCCCTAGGCTAAGGCTCGGGCTCCCCTAGCCTTCAGGCTAGGGCACCCCTAGGCTTTAGGCTCGGGCTCCCCTAGGCTAAGGCTCGGGCTCCCCTAGCCTTCAGGCTAGGGCACCCCTAGGCTTTAGGCTCGGGCTCCCCTAGGCTAAGGCTCGGGCTCCCCTAGCCTTCAGGCTAGGGCACCCCTAGGCTTTAGGCTCGGGCTCCCCTAGGCTAAGGCTCGGGCTCCCCTAGCCTTCAGGCTAGGGCACCCCTAGGCTTTAGGCTCGGGCTCCCCTAGGCTAAGGCTCGGGCTCCCCTAGCCTTCAGGCTAGGGCACCCCTAGGCTTTAGGCTCGGGCTCCCCTAGGCTAAGGCTCGGGCTCCCCTAGCCTTCAGGCTAGGGCACCCCTAGGCTTTAGGCTCGGGCTCCCCTAGGCTAAGGCTCGGGCTCCCCTAGCCTTCAGGCTAGGGCACCCCTAGGCTTTAGGCTCGGGCTCCCCTAGGCTAAGGCTCGGGCTCCCCTAGCCTTCAGGCTAGGGCACCCCTAGGCTTTAGGCTCGGGCTCCCCTAGGCTAAGGCTCGGGCTCCCCTAGCCTTCAGGCTAGGGCACCCCTAGGCTTTAGGCTCGGGCTCCCCTAGGCTAAGGCTCGGGCTCCCCTAGCCTTCAGGCTAGGGCACCCCTAGGCTTTAGGCTCGGGCTCCCCTAGGCTAAGGCTCGGGCTCCCCTAGCCTTCAGGCTAGGGCACCCCTAGGCTTTAGGCTCGGGCTCCCCTAGGCTAAGGCTCGGGCTCCCCTAGCCTTCAGGCTAGGGCACCCCTAGGCTTTAGGCTCGGGCTCCCCTAGGCTAAGGCTCGGGCTCCCCTAGCCTTCAGGCTAGGGCACCCCTAGGCTTTAGGCTCGGGCTCCCCTAGGCTAAGGCTCGGGCTCCCCTAGCCTTCAGGCTAGGGCACCCCTAGGCTTTAGGCTCGGGCTCCCCTAGGCTAAGGCTCGGGCTCCCCTAGCCTTCAGGCTAGGGCACCCCTAGGCTTTAGGCTCGGGCTCCCCTAGGCTAAGGCTCGGGCTCCCCTAGCCTTCAGGCTAGGGCACCCCTAGGCTTTAGGCTCGGGCTCCCCTAGGCTAAGGCTCGGGCTCCCCTAGCCTTCAGGCTAGGGCACCCCTAGGCTTTAGGCTCGGGCTCCCCTAGGCTAAGGCTCGGGCTCCCCTAGCCTTCAGGCTAGGGCACCCCTAGGCTTTAGGCTCGGGCTCCCCTAGGCTAAGGCTCGGGCTCCCCTAGCCTTCAGGCTAGGGCACCCCTAGGCTTTAGGCTCGGGCTCCCCTAGGCTAAGGCTCGGGCTCCCCTAGCCTTCAGGCTAGGGCACCCCTAGGCTTTAGGCTCGGGCTCCCCTAGGCTAAGGCTCGGGCTCCCCTAGCCTTCAGGCTAGGGCACCCCTAGGCTTTAGGCTCGGGCTCCCCTAGGCTAAGGCTCGGGCTCCCCTAGCCTTCAGGCTAGGGCACCCCTAGGCTTTAGGCTCGGGCTCCCCTAGGCTAAGGCTCGGGCTCCCCTAGCCTTCAGGCTAGGGCACCCCTAGGCTTTAGGCTCGGGCTCCCCTAGGCTAAGGCTCGGGCTCCCCTAGCCTTCAGGCTAGGGCACCCCTAGGCTTTAGGCTCGGGCTCCCCTAGGCTAAGGCTCGGGCTCCCCTAGCCTTCAGGCTAGGGCACCCCTAGGCTTTAGGCTCGGGCTCCCCTAGGCTAAGGCTCGGGCTCCCCTAGCCTTCAGGCTAGGGCACCCCTAGGCTTTAGGCTCGGGCTCCCCTAGGCTAAGGCTCGGGCTCCCCTAGCCTTCAGGCTAGGGCACCCCTAGGCTTTAGGCTCGGGCTCCCCTAGGCTAAGGCTCGGGCTCCCCTAGCCTTCAGGCTAGGGCACCCCTAGGCTTTAGGCTCGGGCTCCCCTAGGCTAAGGCTCGGGCTCCCCTAGCCTTCAGGCTAGGGCACCCCTAGGCTTTAGGCTCGGGCTCCCCTAGGCTAAGGCTCGGGCTCCCCTAGCCTTCAGGCTAGGGCACCCCTAGGCTTTAGGCTCGGGCTCCCCTAGGCTAAGGCTCGGGCTCCCCTAGCCTTCAGGCTAGGGCACCCCTAGGCTTTAGGCTCGGGCTCCCCTAGGCTAAGGCTCGGGCTCCCCTAGCCTTCAGGCTAGGGCACCCCTAGGCTTTAGGCTCGGGCTCCCCTAGGCTAAGGCTCGGGCTCCCCTAGCCTTCAGGCTAGGGCACCCCTAGGCTTTAGGCTCGGGCTCCCCTAGGCTAAGGCTCGGGCTCCCCTAGCCTTCAGGCTAGGGCACCCCTAGGCTTTAGGCTCGGGCTCCCCTAGGCTAAGGCTCGGGCTCCCCTAGCCTTCAGGCTAGGGCACCCCTAGGCTTTAGGCTCGGGCTCCCCTAGGCTAAGGCTCGGGCTCCCCTAGCCTTCAGGCTAGGGCACCCCTAGGCTTTAGGCTCGGGCTCCCCTAGGCTAAGGCTCGGGCTCCCCTAGCCTTCAGGCTAGGGCACCCCTAGGCTTTAGGCTCGGGCTCCCCTAGGCTAAGGCTCGGGCTCCCCTAGCCTTCAGGCTAGGGCACCCCTAGGCTTTAGGCTCGGGCTCCCCTAGGCTAAGGCTCGGGCTCCCCTAGCCTTCAGGCTAGGGCACCCCTAGGCTTTAGGCTCGGGCTCCCCTAGGCTAAGGCTCGGGCTCCCCTAGCCTTCAGGCTAGGGCACCCCTAGGCTTTAGGCTCGGGCTCCCCTAGGCTAAGGCTCGGGCTCCCCTAGCCTTCAGGCTAGGGCACCCCTAGGCTTTAGGCTCGGGCTCCCCTAGGCTAAGGCTCGGGCTCCCCTAGCCTTCAGGCTAGGGCACCCCTAGGCTTTAGGCTCGGGCTCCCCTAGGCTAAGGCTCGGGCTCCCCTAGCCTTCAGGCTAGGGCACCCCTAGGCTTTAGGCTCGGGCTCCCCTAGGCTAAGGCTCGGGCTCCCCTAGCCTTCAGGCTAGGGCACCCCTAGGCTTTAGGCTCGGGCTCCCCTAGGCTAAGGCTCGGGCTCCCCTAGCCTTCAGGCTAGGGCACCCCTAGGCTTTAGGCTCGGGCTCCCCTAGGCTAAGGCTCGGGCTCCCCTAGCCTTCAGGCTAGGGCACCCCTAGGCTTTAGGCTCGGGCTCCCCTAGGCTAAGGCTCGGGCTCCCCTAGCCTTCAGGCTAGGGCACCCCTAGGCTTTAGGCTCGGGCTCCCCTAGGCTAAGGCTCGGGCTCCCCTAGCCTTCAGGCTAGGGCACCCCTAGGCTTTAGGCTCGGGCTCCCCTAGGCTAAGGCTCGGGCTCCCCTAGCCTTCAGGCTAGGGCACCCCTAGGCTTTAGGCTCGGGCTCCCCTAGGCTAAGGCTCGGGCTCCCCTAGCCTTCAGGCTAGGGCACCCCTAGGCTTTAGGCTCGGGCTCCCCTAGGCTAAGGCTCGGGCTCCCCTAGCCTTCAGGCTAGGGCACCCCTAGGCTTTAGGCTCGGGCTCCCCTAGGCTAAGGCTCGGGCTCCCCTAGCCTTCAGGCTAGGGCACCCCTAGGCTTTAGGCTCGGGCTCCCCTAGGCTAAGGCTCGGGCTCCCCTAGCCTTCAGGCTAGGGCACCCCTAGGCTTTAGGCTCGGGCTCCCCTAGGCTAAGGCTCGGGCTCCCCTAGCCTTCAGGCTAGGGCACCCCTAGGCTTTAGGCTCGGGCTCCCCTAGGCTAAGGCTCGGGCTCCCCTAGCCTTCAGGCTAGGGCACCCCTAGGCTTTAGGCTCGGGCTCCCCTAGGCTAAGGCTCGGGCTCCCCTAGCCTTCAGGCTAGGGCACCCCTAGGCTTTAGGCTCGGGCTCCCCTAGGCTAAGGCTCGGGCTCCCCTAGCCTTCAGGCTACAGGCTAGGGCACCCCTAGGCTTTAGGCTCGGGCTCCCCTAGGCTAAGGCTCGGGCTCCCCTAGCCTTCAGGCTAGGGCACCCCTAGGCTTTAGGCTCGGGCTCCCCTAGGCTAAGGCTCGGGCTCCCCTAGCCTTCAGGCTAGGGCACCCCTAGGCTTTAGGCTCGGGCTCCCCTAGGCTAAGGCTCGGGCTCCCCTAGCCTTCAGGCTAGGGCACCCCTAGGCTTTAGGCTCGGGCTCCCCTAGGCTAAGGCTCGGGCTCCCCTAGCCTTCAGGCTAGGGCACCCCTAGGCTTTAGGCTCGGGCTCCCCTAGGCTAAGGCTCGGGCTCCCCTAGCCTTCAGGCTAGGGCACCCCTAGGCTTTAGGCTCGGGCTCCCCTAGGCTAAGGCTCGGGCTCCCCTAGCCTTCAGGCTAGGGCACCCCTAGGCTTTAGGCTCGGGCTCCCCTAGGCTAAGGCTCGGGCTCCCCTAGCCTTCAGGCTAGGGCACCCCTAGGCTTTAGGCTCGGGCTCCCCTAGGCTAAGGCTCGGGCTCCCCTAGCCTTCAGGCTAGGGCACCCCTAGGCTTTAGGCTCGGGCTCCCCTAGGCTAAGGCTCGGGCTCCCCTAGCCTTCAGGCTAGGGCACCCCTAGGCTTTAGGCTCGGGCTCCCTAGGCTAAGGCTCGGGCTCCCCTAGCCTTCAGGCTAGGGCACCCCTAGGCTTTAGGCTCGGGCTCCCCTAGGCTAAGGCTCGGGCTCCCCTAGCCTTCAGGCTAGGGCACCCCTAGGCTTTAGGCTCGGGCTCCCCTAGGCTAAGGCTCGGGCTCCCCTAGCCTTCAGGCTAGGGCACCCCTAGGCTTTAGGCTCGGGCTCCCCTAGGCTAAGGCTCGGGCTCCCCTAGCCTTCAGGCTAGGGCACCCCTAGGCTTTAGGCTCGGGCTCCCCTAGGCTAAGGCTCGGGCTCCCCTAGCCTTCAGGCTAGGGCACCCCTAGGCTTTAGGCTCGGGCTCCCCTAGGCTAAGGCTCGGGCTCCCCTAGCCTTCAGGCTAGGGCACCCCTAGGCTTTAGGCTCGGGCTCCCCTAGGCTAAGGCTCGGGCTCCCCTAGCCTTCAGGCTAGGGCACCCCTAGGCTTTAGGCTCGGGCTCCCCTAGGCTAAGGCTCGGGCTCCCCTAGCCTTCAGGCTAGGGCACCCCTAGGCTTTAGGCTCGGGCTCCCCTAGGCTAAGGCTCGGGCTCCCCTAGCCTTCAGGCTAGGGCACCCCTAGGCTTTAGGCTCGGGCTCCCCTAGGCTAAGGCTCGGGCTCCCCTAGCCTTCAGGCTAGGGCACCCCTAGGCTTTAGGCTCGGGCTCCCCTAGGCTAAGGCTCGGGCTCCCCTAGCCTTCAGGCTAGGGCACCCCTAGGCTTTAGGCTCGGGCTCCCCTAGGCTAAGGCTCGGGCTCCCCTAGCCTTCAGGCTAGGGCACCCCTAGGCTTTAGGCTCGGGCTCCCCTAGGCTAAGGCTCGGGCTCCCCTAGCCTTCAGGCTAGGGCACCCCTAGGCTTTAGGCTCGGGCTCCCCTAGGCTAAGGCTCGGGCTCCCCTAGCCTTCAGGCTAGGGCACCCCTAGGCTTTAGGCTCGGGCTCCCCTAGGCTAAGGCTCGGGCTCCCCTAGCCTTCAGGCTAGGGCACCCCTAGGCTTTAGGCTCGGGCTCCCCTAGGCTAAGGCTCGGGCTCCCCTAGCCTTCAGGCTAGGGCACCCCTAGGCTTTAGGCTCGGGCTCCCCTAGGCTAAGGCTCGGGCTCCCCTAGCCTTCAGGCTAGGGCACCCCTAGGCTTTAGGCTCGGGCTCCCCTAGGCTAAGGCTCGGGCTCCCCTAGCCTTCAGGCTAGGGCACCCCTAGGCTTTAGGCTCGGGCTCCCCTAGGCTAAGGCTCGGGCTCCCCTAGCCTTCAGGCTAGGGCACCCCTAGGCTTTAGGCTCGGGCTCCCCTAGGCTAAGGCTCGGGCTCCCCTAGCCTTCAGGCTAGGGCACCCCTAGGCTTTAGGCTCGGGCTCCCCTAGGCTAAGGCTCGGGCTCCCCTAGCCTTCAGGCTAGGGCACCCCTAGGCTTTAGGCTCGGGCTCCCCTAGGCTAAGGCTCGGGCTCCCCTAGCCTTCAGGCTAGGGCACCCCTAGGCTTTAGGCTCGGGCTCCCCTAGGCTAAGGCTCGGGCTCCCCTAGCCTTCAGGCTAGGGCACCCCTAGGCTTTAGGCTCGGGCTCCCCTAGGCTAAGGCTCGGGCTCCCCTAGCCTTCAGGCTAGGGCACCCCTAGGCTTTAGGCTCGGGCTCCCCTAGGCTAAGGCTCGGGCTCCCCTAGCCTTCAGGCTAGGGCACCCCTAGGCTTTAGGCTCGGGCTCCCCTAGGCTAAGGCTCGGGCTCCCCTAGCCTTCAGGCTAGGGCACCCCTAGGCTTTAGGCTCGGGCTCCCCTAGGCTAAGGCTCGGGCTCCCCTAGCCTTCAGGCTAGGGCACCCCTAGGCTTTAGGCTCGGGCTCCCCTAGGCTAAGGCTCGGGCTCCCCTAGCCTTCAGGCTAGGGCACCCCTAGGCTTTAGGCTCGGGCTCCCCTAGGCTAAGGCTCGGGCTCCCCTAGCCTTCAGGCTAGGGCACCCCTAGGCTTTAGGCTCGGGCTCCCCTAGGCTAAGGCTCGGGCTCCCCTAGCCTTCAGGCTAGGGCACCCCTAGGCTTTAGGCTCGGGCTCCCCTAGGCTAAGGCTCGGGCTCCCCTAGCCTTCAGGCTAGGGCACCCCTAGGCTTTAGGCTCGGGCTCCCCTAGGCTAAGGCTCGGGCTCCCCTAGCCTTCAGGCTAGGGCACCCCTAGGCTTTAGGCTCGGGCTCCCCTAGGCTAAGGCTCGGGCTCCCCTAGCCTTCAGGCTAGGGCACCCCTAGGCTTTAGGCTCGGGCTCCCCTAGGCTAAGGCTCGGGCTCCCCTAGCCTTCAGGCTAGGGCACCCCTAGGCTTTAGGCTCGGGCTCCCCTAGGCTAAGGCTCGGGCTCCCCTAGCCTTCAGGCTAGGGCACCCCTAGGCTTTAGGCTCGGGCTCCCCTAGGCTAAGGCTCGGGCTCCCCTAGCCTTCAGGCTAGGGCACCCCTAGGCTTTAGGCTCGGGCTCCCCTAGGCTAAGGCTCGGGCTCCCCTAGCCTTCAGGCTAGGGCACCCCTAGGCTTTAGGGCTCCCCTAGGCTAAGGCTCGGGCTCCCCTAGCCTTCAGGCTAGGGCACCCCTAGGCTTTAGGCTCGGGCTCCCCTAGGCTAAGGCTCGGGCTCCCCTAGCCTTCAGGCTAGGGCACCCCTAGGCTTTAGGCGGGCTCCCCTAGGCTAAGGCTCGGGCTCCCCTAGCCTTCAGGCTAGGGCACCCCTAGGCTTTAGGCTCGGGCTCCCCTAGGCTAAGGCTCGGGCTCCCCTAGCCTTCAGGCTAGGGCACCCCTAGGCTTTAGGCTCGGGCTCCCCTAGGCTAAGGCTCGGGCTCCCCTAGCCTTCAGGCTAGGGCACCCCTAGGCTTTAGGCTCGGGCTCCCCTAGGCTAAGGCTCGGGCTCCCCTAGCCTTCAGGCTAGGGCACCCCTAGGCTTTAGGCTCGGGCTCCCCTAGGCTAAGGCTCGGGCTCCCCTAGCCTTCAGGCTAGGGCACCCCTAGGCTTTAGGCTCGGGCTCCCCTAGGCTAAGGCTCGGGCTCCCCTAGCCTTCAGGCTAGGGCACCCCTAGGCTTTAGGCTCGGGCTCCCCTAGGCTAAGGCTCGGGCTCCCCTAGCCTTCAGGCTAGGGCACCCCTAGGCTTTAGGCTCCCCTAGGCTAAGGCTCGGGCTCCCCTAGCCTTCAGGCTAGGGCACCCCTAGGCTTT
The DNA here is from genome assembly GCF_050624435.1 of Tenrec ecaudatus. Classification (NCBI taxonomy): domain Eukaryota; kingdom Metazoa; phylum Chordata; class Mammalia; order Afrosoricida; family Tenrecidae; genus Tenrec; species Tenrec ecaudatus. The sequence continues at coordinate 25,424 of NW_027458939.1, forward strand.
AGGCTCCCCTAGGCTAAGGCTCGGGCTCCCCTAGCCTTCAGGCTAGGGCACCCCTAGGCTTTAGGCTCCCCTAGGCTAAGGCTCGGGCTCCCCTAGCCTTCAGGCTAGGGCACCCCTAGGCTTTAGGCTCCCCTAGGCTAAGGCTCGGGCTCCCCTAGCCTTCAGGCTAGGGCACCCCTAGGCTTTAGGCTCCCCTAGGCTAAGGCTCGGGCTCCCCTAGCCTTCAGGCTAGGGCACCCCTAGGCTTTAGGCTCCCCTAGGCTAAGGCTCGGGCTCCCCTAGCCTTCAGGCTAGGGCACCCCTAGGCTTTAGGCTCCCCTAGGCTAAGGCTCGGGCTCCCCTAGCCTTCAGGCTAGGGCACCCCTAGGCTTTAGGCTCCCCTAGGCTAAGGCTCGGGCTCCCCTAGCCTTCAGGCTAGGGCACCCCTAGGCTTTAGGCTCCCCTAGGCTAAGGCTCGGGCTCCCCTAGCCTTCAGGCTAGGGCACCCCTAGGCTTTAGGCTCCCCTAGGCTAAGGCTCGGGCTCCCCTAGCCTTCAGGCTAGGGCACCCCTAGGCTTTAGGCTCCCCTAGGCTAAGGCTCGGGCTCCCCTAGCCTTCAGGCTAGGGCACCCCTAGGCTTTAGGCTCCCCTAGGCTAAGGCTCGGGCTCCCCTAGCCTTCAGGCTAGGGCACCCCTAGGCTTTAGGCTCCCCTAGGCTAAGGCTCGGGCTCCCCTAGCCTTCAGGCTAGGGCACCCCTAGGCTTTAGGCTCCCCTAGGCTAAGGCTCGGGCTCCCCTAGCCTTCAGGCTAGGGCACCCCTAGGCTTTAGGCTCCCCTAGGCTAAGGCTCGGGCTCCCCTAGCCTTCAGGCTAGGGCACCCCTAGGCTTTAGGCTCCCCTAGGCTAAGGCTCGGGCTCCCCTAGCCTTCAGGCTAGGGCACCCCTAGGCTTTAGGCTCCCCTAGGCTAAGGCTCGGGCTCCCCTAGCCTTCAGGCTAGGGCACCCCTAGGCTTTAGGCTCCCCTAGGCTAAGGCTCGGGCTCCCCTAGCCTTCAGGCTAGGGCACCCCTAGGCTTTAGGCTCCCCTAGGCTAAGGCTCGGGCTCCCCTAGCCTTCAGGCTAGGGCACCCCTAGGCTTTAGGCTCCCCTAGGCTAAGGCTCGGGCTCCCCTAGCCTTCAGGCTAGGGCACCCCTAGGCTTTAGGCTCCCCTAGGCTAAGGCTCGGGCTCCCCTAGCCTTCAGGCTAGGGCACCCCTAGGCTTTAGGCTCCCCTAGGCTAAGGCTCGGGCTCCCCTAGCCTTCAGGCTAGGGCACCCCTAGGCTTTAGGCTCCCCTAGGCTAAGGCTCGGGCTCCCCTAGCCTTCAGGCTAGGGCACCCCTAGGCTTTAGGCTCCCCTAGGCTAAGGCTCGGGCTCCCCTAGCCTTCAGGCTAGGGCACCCCTAGGCTTTAGGCTCCCCTAGGCTAAGGCTCGGGCTCCCCTAGCCTTCAGGCTAGGGCACCCCTAGGCTTTAGGCTCCCCTAGGCTAAGGCTCGGGCTCCCCTAGCCTTCAGGCTAGGGCACCCCTAGGCTTTAGGCTCCCCTAGGCTAAGGCTCGGGCTCCCCTAGCCTTCAGGCTAGGGCACCCCTAGGCTTTAGGCTCCCCTAGGCTAAGGCTCGGGCTCCCCTAGCCTTCAGGCTAGGGCACCCCTAGGCTTTAGGCTCCCCTAGGCTAAGGCTCGGGCTCCCCTAGCCTTCAGGCTAGGGCACCCCTAGGCTTTAGGCTCCCCTAGGCTAAGGCTCGGGCTCCCCTAGCCTTCAGGCTAGGGCACCCCTAGGCTTTAGGCTCCCCTAGGCTAAGGCTCGGGCTCCCCTAGCCTTCAGGCTAGGGCACCCCTAGGCTTTAGGCTCCCCTAGGCTAAGGCTCGGGCTCCCCTAGCCTTCAGGCTAGGGCACCCCTAGGCTTTAGGCTCCCCTAGGCTAAGGCTCGGGCTCCCCTAGCCTTCAGGCTAGGGCACCCCTAGGCTTTAGGCTCCCCTAGGCTAAGGCTCGGGCTCCCCTAGCCTTCAGGCTAGGGCACCCCTAGGCTTTAGGCTCCCCTAGGCTAAGGCTCGGGCTCCCCTAGCCTTCAGGCTAGGGCACCCCTAGGCTTTAGGCTCCCCTAGGCTAAGGCTCGGGCTCCCCTAGCCTTCAGGCTAGGGCACCCCTAGGCTTTAGGCTCCCCTAGGCTAAGGCTCGGGCTCCCCTAGCCTTCAGGCTAGGGCACCCCTAGGCTTTAGGCTCCCCTAGGCTAAGGCTCGGGCTCCCCTAGCCTTCAGGCTAGGGCACCCCTAGGCTTTAGGCTCCCCTAGGCTAAGGCTCGGGCTCCCCTAGCCTTCAGGCTAGGGCACCCCTAGGCTTTAGGCTCCCCTAGGCTAAGGCTCGGGCTCCCCTAGCCTTCAGGCTAGGGCACCCCTAGGCTTTAGGCTCCCCTAGGCTAAGGCTCGGGCTCCCCTAGCCTTCAGGCTAGGGCACCCCTAGGCTTTAGGCTCCCCTAGGCTAAGGCTCGGGCTCCCCTAGCCTTCAGGCTAGGGCACCCCTAGGCTTTAGGCTCCCCTAGGCTAAGGCTCGGGCTCCCCTAGCCTTCAGGCTAGGGCACCCCTAGGCTTTAGGCTCCCCTAGGCTAAGGCTCGGGCTCCCCTAGCCTTCAGGCTAGGGCACCCCTAGGCTTTAGGCTCCCCTAGGCTAAGGCTCGGGCTCCCCTAGCCTTCAGGCTAGGGCACCCCTAGGCTTTAGGCTCCCCTAGGCTAAGGCTCGGGCTCCCCTAGCCTTCAGGCTAGGGCACCCCTAGGCTTTAGGCTCCCCTAGGCTAAGGCTCGGGCTCCCCTAGCCTTCAGGCTAGGGCACCCCTAGGCTTTAGGCTCCCCTAGGCTAAGGCTCGGGCTCCCCTAGCCTTCAGGCTAGGGCACCCCTAGGCTTTAGGCTCCCCTAGGCTAAGGCTCGGGCTCCCCTAGCCTTCAGGCTAGGGCACCCCTAGGCTTTAGGCTCCCCTAGGCTAAGGCTCGGGCTCCCCTAGCCTTCAGGCTAGGGCACCCCTAGGCTTTAGGCTCCCCTAGGCTAAGGCTCGGGCTCCCCTAGCCTTCAGGCTAGGGCACCCCTAGGCTTTAGGCTCCCCTAGGCTAAGGCTCGGGCTCCCCTAGCCTTCAGGCTAGGGCACCCCTAGGCTTTAGGCTCCCCTAGGCTAAGGCTCGGGCTCCCCTAGCCTTCAGGCTAGGGCACCCCTAGGCTTTAGGCTCCCCTAGGCTAAGGCTCGGGCTCCCCTAGCCTTCAGGCTAGGGCACCCCTAGGCTTTAGGCTCCCCTAGGCTAAGGCTCGGGCTCCCCTAGCCTTCAGGCTAGGGCACCCCTAGGCTTTAGGCTCCCCTAGGCTAAGGCTCGGGCTCCCCTAGCCTTCAGGCTAGGGCACCCCTAGGCTTTAGGCTCCCCTAGGCTAAGGCTCGGGCTCCCCTAGCCTTCAGGCTAGGGCACCCCTAGGCTTTAGGCTCCCCTAGGCTAAGGCTCGGGCTCCCCTAGCCTTCAGGCTAGGGCACCCCTAGGCTTTAGGCTCCCCTAGGCTAAGGCTCGGGCTCCCCTAGCCTTCAGGCTAGGGCACCCCTAGGCTTTAGGCTCCCCTAGGCTAAGGCTCGGGCTCCCCTAGCCTTCAGGCTAGGGCACCCCTAGGCTTTAGGCTCCCCTAGGCTAAGGCTCGGGCTCCCCTAGCCTTCAGGCTAGGGCACCCCTAGGCTTTAGGCTCCCCTAGGCTAAGGCTCGGGCTCCCCTAGCCTTCAGGCTAGGGCACCCCTAGGCTTTAGGCTCCCCTAGGCTAAGGCTCGGGCTCCCCTAGCCTTCAGGCTAGGGCACCCCTAGGCTTTAGGCTCCCCTAGGCTAAGGCTCGGGCTCCCCTAGCCTTCAGGCTAGGGCACCCCTAGGCTTTAGGCTCCCCTAGGCTAAGGCTCGGGCTCCCCTAGCCTTCAGGCTAGGGCACCCCTAGGCTTTAGGCTCCCCTAGGCTAAGGCTCGGGCTCCCCTAGCCTTCAGGCTAGGGCACCCCTAGGCTTTAGGCTCCCCTAGGCTAAGGCTCGGGCTCCCCTAGCCTTCAGGCTAGGGCACCCCTAGGCTTTAGGCTCCCCTAGGCTAAGGCTCGGGCTCCCCTAGCCTTCAGGCTAGGGCACCCCTAGGCTTTAGGCTCCCCTAGGCTAAGGCTCGGGCTCCCCTAGCCTTCAGGCTAGGGCACCCCTAGGCTTTAGGCTCCCCTAGGCTAAGGCTCGGGCTCCCCTAGCCTTCAGGCTAGGGCACCCCTAGGCTTTAGGCTCCCCTAGGCTAAGGCTCGGGCTCCCCTAGCCTTCAGGCTAGGGCACCCCTAGGCTTTAGGCTCCCCTAGGCTAAGGCTCGGGCTCCCCTAGCCTTCAGGCTAGGGCACCCCTAGGCTTTAGGCTCCCCTAGGCTAAGGCTCGGGCTCCCCTAGCCTTCAGGCTAGGGCACCCCTAGGCTTTAGGCTCCCCTAGGCTAAGGCTCGGGCTCCCCTAGCCTTCAGGCTAGGGCACCCCTAGGCTTTAGGCTCCCCTAGGCTAAGGCTCGGGCTCCCCTAGCCTTCAGGCTAGGGCACCCCTAGGCTTTAGGCTCCCCTAGGCTAAGGCTCGGGCTCCCCTAGCCTTCAGGCTAGGGCACCCCTAGGCTTTAGGCTCCCCTAGGCTAAGGCTCGGGCTCCCCTAGCCTTCAGGCTAGGGCACCCCTAGGCTTTAGGCTCCCCTAGGCTAAGGCTCGGGCTCCCCTAGCCTTCAGGCTAGGGCACCCCTAGGCTTTAGGCTCCCCTAGGCTAAGGCTCGGGCTCCCCTAGCCTTCAGGCTAGGGCACCCCTAGGCTTTAGGCTCCCCTAGGCTAAGGCTCGGGCTCCCCTAGCCTTCAGGCTAGGGCACCCCTAGGCTTTAGGCTCCCCTAGGCTAAGGCTCGGGCTCCCCTAGCCTTCAGGCTAGGGCACCCCTAGGCTTTAGGCTCCCCTAGGCTAAGGCTCGGGCTCCCCTAGCCTTCAGGCTAGGGCACCCCTAGGCTTTAGGCTCCCCTAGGCTAAGGCTCGGGCTCCCCTAGCCTTCAGGCTAGGGCACCCCTAGGCTTTAGGCTCCCCTAGGCTAAGGCTCGGGCTCCCCTAGCCTTCAGGCTAGGGCACCCCTAGGCTTTAGGCTCCCCTAGGCTAAGGCTCGGGCTCCCCTAGCCTTCAGGCTAGGGCACCCCTAGGCTTTAGGCTCCCCTAGGCTAAGGCTCGGGCTCCCCTAGCCTTCAGGCTAGGGCACCCCTAGGCTTTAGGCTCCCCTAGGCTAAGGCTCGGGCTCCCCTAGCCTTCAGGCTAGGGCACCCCTAGGCTTTAGGCTCCCCTAGGCTAAGGCTCGGGCTCCCCTAGCCTTCAGGCTAGGGCACCCCTAGGCTTTAGGCTCCCCTAGGCTAAGGCTCGGGCTCCCCTAGCCTTCAGGCTAGGGCACCCCTAGGCTTTAGGCTCCCCTAGGCTAAGGCTCGGGCTCCCCTAGCCTTCAGGCTAGGGCACCCCTAGGCTTTAGGCTCCCCTAGGCTAAGGCTCGGGCTCCCCTAGCCTTCAGGCTAGGGCACCCCTAGGCTTTAGGCTCCCCTAGGCTAAGGCTCGGGCTCCCCTAGCCTTCAGGCTAGGGCACCCCTAGGCTTTAGGCTCCCCTAGGCTAAGGCTCGGGCTCCCCTAGCCTTCAGGCTAGGGCACCCCTAGGCTTTAGGCTCCCCTAGGCTAAGGCTCGGGCTCCCCTAGCCTTCAGGCTAGGGCACCCCTAGGCTTTAGGCTCCCCTAGGCTAAGGCTCGGGCTCCCCTAGCCTTCAGGCTAGGGCACCCCTAGGCTTTAGGCTCCCCTAGGCTAAGGCTCGGGCTCCCCTAGCCTTCAGGCTAGGGCACCCCTAGGCTTTAGGCTCCCCTAGGCTAAGGCTCGGGCTCCCCTAGCCTTCAGGCTAGGGCACCCCTAGGCTTTAGGCTCCCCTAGGCTAAGGCTCGGGCTCCCCTAGCCTTCAGGCTAGGGCACCCCTAGGCTTTAGGCTCCCCTAGGCTAAGGCTCGGGCTCCCCTAGCCTTCAGGCTAGGGCACCCCTAGGCTTTAGGCTCCCCTAGGCTAAGGCTCGGGCTCCCCTAGCCTTCAGGCTAGGGCACCCCTAGGCTTTAGGCTCCCCTAGGCTAAGGCTCGGGCTCCCCTAGCCTTCAGGCTAGGGCACCCCTAGGCTTTAGGCTCCCCTAGGCTAAGGCTCGGGCTCCCCTAGCCTTCAGGCTAGGGCACCCCTAGGCTTTAGGCTCCCCTAGGCTAAGGCTCGGGCTCCCCTAGCCTTCAGGCTAGGGCACCCCTAGGCTTTAGGCTCCCCTAGGCTAAGGCTCGGGCTCCCCTAGCCTTCAGGCTAGGGCACCCCTAGGCTTTAGGCTCCCCTAGGCTAAGGCTCGGGCTCCCCTAGCCTTCAGGCTAGGGCACCCCTAGGCTTTAGGCTCCCCTAGGCTAAGGCTCGGGCTCCCCTAGCCTTCAGGCTAGGGCACCCCTAGGCTTTAGGCTCCCCTAGGCTAAGGCTCGGGCTCCCCTAGCCTTCAGGCTAGGGCACCCCTAGGCTTTTGGCTCCCCTAGGCTAAGGCTCGGGCTCCCCTAGCCTTCAGGCTAGGGCACCCCTAGGCTTTAGGCTCCCCTAGGCTAAGGCTCGGGCTCCCCTAGCCTTCAGGCTAGGGCACCCCTAGGCTTTAGGCTCCCCTAGGCTAAGGCTCGGGCTCCCCTAGCCTTCAGGCTAGGGCACCCCTAGGCTTTAGGCTCCCCTAGGCTAAGGCTCGGGCTCCCCTAGCCTTCAGGCTAGGGCACCCCTAGGCTTTAGGCTCCCCTAGGCTAAGGCTCGGGCTCCCCTAGCCTTCAGGCTAGGGCACCCCTAGGCTTTAGGCTCCCCTAGGCTAAGGCTCGGGCTCCCCTAGCCTTCAGGCTAGGGCACCCCTAGGCTTTAGGCTCCCCTAGGCTAAGGCTCGGGCTCCCCTAGCCTTCAGGCTAGGGCACCCCT
>NW_027458940.1:0-31921 GCF_050624435.1 Tenrec ecaudatus
TAGGCTTTAGGCTCCCCCTAGGCTAAGGCTAGGGCTCCCAGCTCAGGCTAGGGCACCCCTAGGCCTTTAGGCTCCCCTAGCTAAGGCTAGGCTCCCCTAGCCTTCAGGCTAGGGCACCCCTAGGCTTTAGGCTCCCCTAGGCTAAGGCTAGGGCTCCCCTAGCCTTCAGGCTAGGGCACCCCTAGGCTTTAGGCTCCCCTAGGCTAAGGCTAGGGCTCCCCTAGCCTTCAGGCTAGGGCACCCCAGATACAATTTTAGGCTTTAGGCTCCCCTAGGCTAAGGCTAGGGCTCCCCCTAGCCTTCAGGCTAGGGCACCCCTAGGCTTTAGGCTCCCCTAGGCTAAGGCTAGGGCTCCCCTAGCCTTCAGGCTAGGGCACCCCTAGGCTTTAGGCTCCCCTAGGCTAAGGCTAGGGCTCCCCTAGCCTTCAGGCTAGGGCACCCCTAGGCTTTAGGCTCCCCTAGGCTAAGGCTAGGGCTCCCCTAGCCTTCAGGCTAGGGCACCCCTAGGCTTTAGGCTCCCCTAGGCTAAGGCTAGGGCTCCCCTAGCCTTCAGGCTAGGGCACCCCTAGGCTTTAGGCTCCCCTAGGCTAAGGCTAGGGCTCCCCTAGCCTTCAGGCTAGGGCACCCCTAGGCTTTAGGCTCCCCTAGGCTAAGGCTAGGGCTCCCCTAGCCTTCAGGCTAGGGCACCCCTAGGCTTTAGGCTACCCCTAGGCTAAGGCTAGGGCTCCCCTAGCCTTCAGGCTAGGGCACCCCTAGGCTTTAGGCTATGGCTCCCCTAGGCTAAGGCTAGGGCTCCCCTAGCCTTCAGGCTAGGGCACCCCTAGGCTTTAGGCTATGGCTCCCCTAGGCTAAGGCTAGGGCTCCCCTAGCCTTCAGGCTAGGGCACCCCTAGGCTTTAGGCTATGGCTCCCCTAGGCTAAGGCTAGGGCTCCCTAGCCTTCAGGCTAGGGCACCCCTAGGCTTTAGGCTATGGCTCCCCTAGGCTAAGGCTAGGGCTCCCCTAGCCTTCAGGCTAGGGCACCCCTAGGCTTTAGGCTATGGCTCCCCTAGGCTAAGGCTAGGGCTCCCCTAGCCTTCAGGCTAGGGCACCCCTAGGCTTTAGGCTATGGCTCCCCTAGGCTAAGGCTAGGGCTCCCCTAGCCTTCAGGCTAGGGCACCCCTAGGCTTTAGGCTATGGCTCCCCTAGGCTAAGGCTAGGGCTCCCCTAGCCTTCAGGCTAGGGCACCCCTAGGCTTTAGGCTCCCCTAGGCTAAGGCTAGGGCTCCCCTAGCCTTCAGGCTAGGGCACCCCTAGGCTTTAGGCTAGGGCTCCCCTAGGCTAAGGCTAGGGCTCCCCTAGCCTTCAGGCTATGGCACCACTAGGCTTTAGGCTCCCCTAGGCTAAGGCTAGGGCTCCCCTAGCCTTCAGGATAGGGCACCCCTAGGCTTTAGGCTAGGGCTCCCCTAGGCTAAGGCTAGGGCTCCCCTAGCCTTCAGGCTAGGGCACCCCTAGGCTTTAGGCTCCCCTAGGCTAAGGCTAGGGCTCCCCTAGCCTTCAGGCTAGGGCACCCCTAGGCTTTAGGCTAGGGCTCCCCTAGGCTAAGGCTAGGGCTCCCCTAGCCTTCAGGCTAGGGCACCCCTAGGCTTTAGGCTCCCCTAGGCTAAGGCTAGGGCTCCCCTAGCCTTCAGGCTAGGGCACCCCTAGGCTTTAGGCTAGGGCTCCCTAGGCTAAGGCTAGGGCTCCCCTAGCCTTCAGGCTAGGGCACCCCTAGGCTTTAGGCTCCCCTAGGCTAAGGCTAGGGCTCCCCTAGCCTTCAGGCTAGGGCACCCCTAGGCTTTAGGCTAGGGCTCCCCTAGGCTAAGGCTAGGGCTCCCCTAGCCTTCAGGCTAGGGCACCCCTAGGCTTTAGGCTCCCCTAGGCTAAGGCTAGGGCTCCCCTAGCCTTCAGGCTAGGGCACCCCTAGGCTTTAGGCTAGGGCTCCCCTAGGCTAAGGCTAGGGCTCCCCTAGCCTTCAGGCTAGGGCACCCCTAGGCTTTAGGCTCCCCTAGGCTAAGGCTAGGGCTCCCCTAGCCTTCAGGCTAGGGCACCCCTAGGCTTTAGGCTAGGGCTCCCCTAGGCTAAGGCTAGGGGCTCCCCTAGCCTTCAGGCTAGGGCACCCCTAGGCTTTAGGCTCCCTAGGCTAAGGCTAGGGCTCCCCTAGCCTTCAGGCTAGGGCACCCCTAGGCTTTAGGCTCCCCTAGGCTAAGGCTAGGGCTCCCCTAGCCTTCAGGCTAGGGCACCCCTAGGCTTTAGGCTAGGGCTCCCCTAGGCTAAGGCTAGGGCTCCCCTAGCCTTCAGGCTAGGGCACCCCTAGGCTTTAGGCTCCCCTAGGCTAAGGCTAGGGCTCCCCTAGCCTTCAGGCTAGGGCACCCCTAGGCTTTAGGCTCCCCTAGGCTAAGGCTAGGGCTCCCCCTAGCCTTCAGGCTAGGGCACCCCTAGGCTTTAGGCTCCCCTAGGCTAAGGCTAGGGCTCCCCTAGCCTTCAGCTAGGGCACCCCTAGGCTTTAGGCTCCCCTAGGCTAAGGCTAGGGCTCCCCTAGCCTTCAGGCTAGGGCACCCCTAGGCTTTAGGCTCCCCTAGGCTAAGGCTAGGGCTCCCCTAGCCTTCAGGCTAGGGCACCCCTAGGCTTTAGGCTCCCCTAGGCTAAGGCTAGGGCTCCCCTAGCCTTCATGCTAGGGCACCCCTAGGCTTTAGGCTAGGGCTCCCCTAGGCTAAGGCTAGGGCTCCCCTAGCCTTCAGGCTAGGGCACCCCTAGGCTTTAGGCTCCCCTAGGCTAAGGCTAGGGCTCCCCTAGCCTTCAGGCTAGGGCACCCCTAGGCTTTAGGCTAGGGCTCCCCTAGGCTAAGGCTAGGGCTCCCCTAGCCTTCAGGCTAGGGCACCCCTAGGCTTTAGGCTCCCCTAGGCTAAGGCTAGGGCTCCCCTAGCCTTCAGGCTAGGGCACCCCTAGGCTTTAGGCTAGGGCTCCCCTAGGCTAAGGCTAGGGCTCCCCTAGCCTTCAGGCTAGGGCACCCCTAGGCTTTAGGCTCCCCTAGGCTAAGGCTAGGGCTCCCCTAGCCTTCAGGCTAGGGCACCCCTAGGCTTTAGGCTAGGGCTCCCTAGTCTAAGGCTAGGGCTCCCCTAGCCTTCAGGCTAGGGCACCCCTAGGCTTTAGGCTCCCCTAGGCTAAGGCTAGGGCTCCCCTAGCCTTCAGGCTAGGGCACCCCTAGGCTTTAGGCTCCCCTAGGCTAAGGCTAGGGCTCCCCTAGCCTTCAGGCTAGGGCACCCCTAGGCTTTAGGCTAGGGCTCCCCTAGGCTAAGGCTAGGGCTCCCTAGCCTTCAGGCTAGGGCACCCCTAGGCTTTAGGCTCCCCTAGGCTAAGGCTAGGGCTCCCCTAGCCTTCAGGCTAGGGCACCCCTAGGCTTTAGGCTCCCCTAGGCTAAGGCTAGGGCTCCCCTAGCCTTCAGGCTAGGGCACCCCTAGGCTTTAGGCTAGGGCTCCCCTAGGCTAAGGCTAGGGCTCCCCTAGCCTTCAGGCTAGGGCACCCCTAGGCTTTAGGCTCCCCTAGGCTAAGGCTAGGGCTCCCCTAGCCTTCAGGCTAGGGCACCCCTAGGCTTTAGGCTAGGGCTCCCCTAGGCTAAGGCTAGGGCTCCCCTAGCCTTCAGGCTAGGGCACCCCTAGGCTTTAGGCTCCCCTAGGCTAAGGCTAGGGCTCCCCTAGCCTTCAGGCTAGGGCACCCCTAGGCTTTAGGCTAGGGCTCCCCTAGGCTAAGGCTAGGGCTCCCCTAGCCATCAGGCTAGGGCACCCCTAGGCTTTAGGCTCCCCTAGGCTAAGGCTAGGGCTCCCCTAGCCTTCAGGCTAGGGCACCCCTAGGCTTTAGGCTAGGGCTCCCCTAGGCTAAGGCTAGGGCTCCCCTAGCCTTCAGGCTAGGGCACCCCTAGGCTTTAGGCTCCCCTAGGCTAAGGCTAGGGCTCCCCAAGCCTTCAGGCTAGGGCACCCCTAGGCTTTAGGCTAGGGCTCCCCTAGGCTAAGGCTAGGGCTCCCCTAGCCTTCAGGCTAGGGCACCCCTAGGCTTTAGGCTCCCCTAGGCTAAGGCTAGGGCTCCCCTAGCCTTCAGGCTAGGGCACCCCTAGGCTTTAGGCTAGGGCTCCCCTAGGCTAAGGCTAGGGCTCCCCTAGCCTTCAGGCTAGGGCACCCCTAGGCTTTAGGCTCCACTAGGCTAAGGCTAGGGCTCCCCTAGCCTTCAGGCTAGGGCACCCCTAGGCTTTAGGCTAGGGCTCCCCTAGGCTAAGGCTAGGGCTCCCTAGCCTTCAGGCTAGGGCACCCTAGGCTTTAGGCTCCCCTAGGCTAAGGCTAGGGCTCCCCTAGCCTTCAGGCTAGGGCACCCCTAGGCTTTAGGCTAGGGCTCCCCTAGGCTAAGGCTAGGGCTCCCCTAGCCTTCAGGCTAGGGCACCCCTAGGCTTTAGGCTCCCCTAGGCTAAGGCTAGGGCTCCCCTAGCCTTCAGGCTAGGGCACCCCTAGGCTTTAGGCTAGGGCTCCCCTAGGCTAAGGCTAGGGCTCCCCTAGCCTTCAGGCTAGGGCACCCCTAGGCTTTAGGCTCCCCTAGGCTAAGGCTAGGGCTCCCCTAGCCTTCAGGCTAGGGCACCCCTAGGCTTTAGGCTAGGGCTCCCCTAGGCTAAGGCTAGGGCTCCCCTAGCCTTCAGGCTAGGGCACCCCTAGGCTTTAGGCTCCCCTAGGCTAAGGCTAGGGCTCCCCTAGCCTTCAGGCTAGGGCACCCCTAGGCTTTAGGCTAGGGCTTTTTCTCCCCTAGGCTAAGGCTAGGGCTCCCCTAGCCTTCAGGCTAGGGCACCCCTAGGCTTTAGGCTAGGGCTCCCCTAGGCTAAGGCTAGGGCTCCCCTAGCCTTCAGGCTAGGGCACCCCTAGGCTTTAGGCTCCCCTAGGCTAAGGCTAGGGCTCCCCTAGCCTTCAGGCTAGGGCACCCCTAGGCTTTAGGCTAGGGCTCCCCTAGGCTAAGGCTAGGGCTCCCCTAGCCTTCAGGCTAGGGCACCCCTAGGCTTTAGGCTCCCCTAGGCTAAGGCTAGGGCTCCCCTAGCCTTCAGGCTAGGGCACCCCTAGGCTTTAGGCTAGGGCTCCCCTAGGCTAAGGCTAGGGCTCCCCTAGCCTTCAGGCTAGGGCACCCCTAGGCTTTAGGCTCCCCTAGGCTAAGGCTAGGGCTCCCCTAGCCTTCAGGCTAGGGCACCCCTAGGCTTTAGGTTAGGGCTCCCCTAGGCTAAGGCTAGGGCTCCCCTAGCCTTCAGGCTAGGGCACCCCTAGGCTTTAGGCTCCCCTAGGCTAAGGCTAGGGCTCCCCTAGCCTTCAGGCTAGGGCACCCCTAGGCTTTAGGCTAGGGCTCCCCTAGGCTAAGGCTAGGGCTCCCCTAGCCTTCAGGCTAGGGCACCCCTAGGCTTTAGGCTCCCCTAGGCTAAGGCTAGGGCTCCCCTAGCCTTCAGGCTAGGGCACCCCTAGGCTTTAGGCTAGGGGCTCCCCTAGGCTAAGGCTAGGGCTCCCCTAGCCTTCAGGCTAGGGCACCCCTAGGCTTTAGGCTCCCCTAGGCTAAGGCTAGGGCTCCCCTAGCCTTCAGGCTAGGGCACCCCTAGGCTTTAGGCTAGGGCTCCCCTAGGCTAAGGCTAGGGCTCCCCTAGCCTTCAGGCTAGGGCACCCCTAGGCTTTAGGCTCCCCTAGGCTAAGGCTAGGGCTCCCCTAGCCTTCAGGCTAGGGCACCCCTAGGCTTTAGGCTAGGGCTCCCCTAGGCTAAGGCTAGGGCTCCCCTAGCCTTCAGGCTAGGGCACCCCTAGGCTTTAGGCTCCCCTAGGCTAAGGCTAGGGCTCCCCTAGCCTTCAGGCTAGGGCACCCCTAGGCTTTAGGCTAGGGCTCCCCTAGGCTAAGCTAGGGCTCCCCTAGCCTTCAGGCTAGGGCACCCCTAGGCTTTAGGCTCCCCTAGGCTAAGGCTAGGGCTCCCCTAGCCTTCAGGCTAGGGCACCCCTAGGCTTTAGGCTAGGGCTCCCCTAGGCTAAGGCTAGGGCTCCCGTAGCCTTCAGGCTAGGGCACCCCTAGGCTTTAGGCTCCCCTAGGCTAAGGCTAGGGCTCCCCTAGCCTTCAGGCTAGGGCACCCCTAGGCTTTAGGCTAGGGCTCCCCTAGGCTAAGGCTAGGGCTCCCCTAGCCTTCAGGCTAGGGCACCCCTAGGCTTTAGGCTGCCCCTAGGCTAAGGCTAGGGCTCCCCTAGCCTTCAGGCTAGGGCACCCCTAGGCTTTAGGCTCCCCTAGGCTAAGGCTAGGGCTCCCCTAGCCTTCAGGCTAGGGCACCCCTAGGCTTTAGGCTAGGGCTCCCCTAGGCTAAGGCTAGGGCTCCCCTAGCCTTCAGGCTAGGGCACCCCTAGGCTTTAGGCTCCCCTAGGCTAAGGCTAGGGCTCCCCTAGCCTTCAGGCTAGGGCACCCCTAGGCTTTAGGCTAGGGCTCCCCTAGGCTAAGGCTAGGGCTCCCCTAGCCTTCAGGCTAGGGCACCCCTAGGCTTTGGGCTCCCCTAGGCTAAGGCTAGGGCTCCCCTAGCCTTCAGGCTAGGGCACCCCTAGGCTTTAGGCTAGGGCTCCCCTAGGCTAAGGCTAGGGCTCCCCTAGCCTTCAGGCTAGGGCACCCCTAGGCTTTGGGCTCCCCTAGGCTAAGGCTAGGGCTCCCCTCGCCTTCAGGCTAGGGCACCCCTAGGCTTTAGGCTAGGGCTCCCCTAGGCTAAGGCTAGGGCTCCCCTCGCCTTCAGGCTAGGGCACCCCTAGGCTTTGGGCTCCCCTAGGCTAAGGCTAGGGCTCCCCTCGCCTTCAGGCTAGGGCACCCCTAGGCTTTGGCTCCCCTAGGCTAAGGCTAGGGCTCCCCTCGCCTTCAGGCTAGGGCACCCCTAGGCTTTGGGCTCCCCTAGGCTAAGGCTAGGGCTCCCCTCGCCTTCAGGCTAGGGCACCCCTAGGCTTTGGGCTCCCCTAGGCTAAGGCTAGGGCTCCCCTCGCCTTCAGGCTAGGGCACCCCTAGGCTTTGGGCTCCCCTAGGCTAAGGCTAGGGCTCCCCTCGCCTTCAGGCTAGGGCACCCCTAGGCTTTGGGCTCCCCTAGGCTAAGGCTAGGGCTCCCCTCGCCTTCAGGCTAGGGCTCCCCTAGGCTTTGGGCTCCCCTAGGCTAAGGCTAGGGCTCCCCTCGCCTTCAGGCTAGGGCTCCCCTAGGCTTTGGGCTCCCCTAGGCTAAGGCTAGGGCTCCCCTCGCCTTCAGGCTAGGGCTCCCCTAGGCTTTGGGCTCCCCTAGGCTAAGGCTAGGGCTCCCCTCGCCTTCAGGCTAGGGCTCCCCTAGGCTTTGGGCTCCCCTAGGCTAAGGCTAGGGCTCCCCTCGCCTTCAGGCTAGGGCTCCCCTAGGCTTTGGGCTCCCCTAGGCTAAGGCTAGGGCTCCCCTCGCCTTCAGGCTAGGGCTCCCCTAGGCTTTGGGCTCCCCTAGGCTAAGGCTAGGGCTCCCCTCGCCTTCAGGCTAGGGCTCCCCTAGGCTTTGGGCTCCCCTAGGCTAAGGCTAGGGCTCCCCTCGCCTTCAGGCTAGGGCTCCCCTAGGCTTTGGGCTCCCCTAGGCTAAGGCTAGGGCTCCCCTCGCCTTCAGGCTAGGGCTCCCCTAGGCTTTGGGCTCCCCTAGGCTAAGGCTAGGGCTCCCCTCGCCTTCAGGCTAGGGCTCCCCTAGGCTTTGGGCTCCCCTAGGCTAAGGCTAGGGCTCCCCTCGCCTTCAGGCTAGGGCTCCCCTAGGCTTTGGGCTCCCCTAGGCTAAGGCTAGGGCTCCCCTCGCCTTCAGGCTAGGGCTCCCCTAGGCTTTGGGCTCCCCTAGGCTAAGGCTAGGGCTCCCCTCGCCTTCAGGCTAGGGCTCCCCTAGGCTTTGGGCTCCCCTAGGCTAAGGCTAGGGCTCCCCTCGCCTTCAGGCTAGGGCTCCCCTAGGCTTTGGGCTCCCCTAGGCTAAGGCTAGGGCTCCCCTCGCCTTCAGGCTAGGGCTCCCCTAGGCTTTGGGCTCCCCTAGGCTAAGGCTAGGGCTCCCCTCGCCTTCAGGCTAGGGCTCCCCTAGGCTTTGGGCTCCCCTAGGCTAAGGCTAGGGCTCCCCTCGCCTTCAGGCTAGGGCTCCCCTAGGCTTTGGGCTCCCCTAGGCTAAGGCTAGGGCTCCCCTCGCCTTCAGGCTAGGGCTCCCCTAGGCTTTGGGCTCCCCTAGGCTAAGGCTAGGGCTCCCCTCGCCTTCAGGCTAGGGCTCCCCTAGGCTTTGGGCTCCCCTAGGCTAAGGCTAGGGCTCCCCTCGCCTTCAGGCTAGGGCTCCCCTAGGCTTTGGGCTCCCCTAGGCTAAGGCTAGGGCTCCCCTCGCCTTCAGGCTAGGGCTCCCCTAGGCTTTGGGCTCCCCTAGGCTAAGGCTAGGGCTCCCCTCGCCTTCAGGCTAGGGCTCCCCTAGGCTTTGGGCTCCCCTAGGCTAAGGCTAGGGCTCCCCTCGCCTTCAGGCTAGGGCTCCCTAGGCTTTGGGCTCCCCTAGGCTAAGGCTAGGGCTCCCCTCGCCTTCAGGCTAGGGCTCCCCTAGGCTTTGGGCTCCCCTAGGCTAAGGCTAGGGCTCCCCTCGCCTTCAGGCTAGGGCTCCCCTAGGCTTTGGGCTCCCTAGGCTAAGGCTAGGGCTCCCCTCGCCTTCAGGCTAGGGCTCCCCTAGGCTTTGGGCTCCCCTAGGCTAAGGCTAGGGCTCCCCTCGCCTTCAGGCTAGGGCTCCCCTAGGCTTTGGGCTCCCCTAGGCTAAGGCTAGGGCTCCCCTCGCCTTCAGGCTAGGGCTCCCCTAGGCTTTGGGCTCCCCTAGGCTAAGGCTAGGGCTCCCCTCGCCTTCAGGCTAGGGCTCCCCTAGGCTTTGGGCTCCCCTAGGCTAAGGCTAGGGCTCCCCTCGCCTTCAGGCTAGGGCTCCCCTAGGCTTTGGGCTCCCCTAGGCTAAGGCTAGGGCTCCCTCGCCTTCAGGCTAGGGCTCCCCTAGGCTTTGGGCTCCCTAGGCTAAGGCTAGGGCTCCCCTCGCCTTCAGGCTAGGGCTCCCCTAGGCTTTGGGCTCCCCTAGGCTAAGGCTAGGGCTCCCTCGCCTTCAGGCTAGGGCTCCCCTAGGCTTTGGGCTCCCCTAGGCTAAGGCTAGGGCTCCCCTCGCCTTCAGGCTAGGGCTCCCCTAGGCTTTGGGCTCCCCTAGGCTAAGGCTAGGGCTCCCCTCGCCTTCAGGCTAGGGCTCCCCTAGGCTTTGGGCTCCCCTAGGCTAAGGCTAGGGCTCCCCTCGCCTTCAGGCTAGGGCTCCCCTAGGCTTTGGGCTCCCCTAGGCTAAGGCTAGGGCTCCCCTCGCCTTCAGGCTAGGGCTCCCCTAGGCTTTGGGCTCCCCTAGGCTAAGGCTAGGGCTCCCCTCGCCTTCAGGCTAGGGCTCCCCTAGGCTTTGGGCTCCCCTAGGCTAAGGCTAGGGCTCCCCTCGCCTTCAGGCTAGGGCTCCCCTAGGCTTTGGGCTCCCCTAGGCTAAGGCTAGGGCTCCCCTCGCCTTCAGGCTAGGGCTCCCCTAGGCTTTGGGCTCCCCTAGGCTAAGGCTAGGGCTCCCCTCGCCTTCAGGCTAGGGCTCCCCTAGGCTTTGGGCTCCCCTAGGCTAAGGCTAGGGCTCCCCTCGCCTTCAGGCTAGGGCTCCCCTAGGCTTTGGGCTCCCCTAGGCTAAGGCTAGGGCTCCCCTCGCCTTCAGGCTAGGGCTCCCCTAGGCTTTGGGCTCCCCTAGGCTAAGGCTAGGGCTCCCCTCGCCTTCAGGCTAGGCTCCCCTAGGCTTTGGGCTCCCCTAGGCTAAGGCTAGGGCTCCCCTCGCCTTCAGGCTAGGGCTCCCCTAGGCTTTGGGCTCCCCTAGGCTAAGGCTAGGGCTCCCCTCGCCTTCAGGCTAGGGCTCCCCTAGGCTTTGGGCTCCCCTAGGCTAAGGCTAGGGCTCCCCTCGCCTTCAGGCTAGGGCTCCCCTAGGCTTTGGGCTCCCCTAGGCTAAGGCTAGGGCTCCCCTCGCCTTCAGGCTAGGGCTCCCCTAGGCTTTGGGCTCCCCTAGGCTAAGGCTAGGGCTCCCCTCGCCTTCAGGCTAGGGCTCCCCTAGGCTTTGGGCTCCCCTAGGCTAAGGCTAGGGCTCCCCTCGCCTTCAGGCTAGGGCTCCCCTAGGCTTTGGGCTCCCCTAGGCTAAGGCTAGGGCTCCCCTCGCCTTCAGGCTAGGGCTCCCCTAGGCTTTGGGCTCCCCTAGGCTAAGGCTAGGGCTCCCCTCGCCTTCAGGCTAGGGCTCCCCTAGGCTTTGGGCTCCCCTAGGCTAAGGCTAGGGCTCCCCTCGCCTTCAGGCTAGGGCTCCCCTAGGCTTTGGGCTCCCTAGGCTAAGGCTAGGGCTCCCCTCGCCTTCAGGCTAGGGCTCCCCTAGGCTTTGGGCTCCCCTAGGCTAAGGCTAGGGCTCCCCTCGCCTTCAGGCTAGGGCTCCCCTAGGCTTTGGGCTCCCCCTAGGCTAAGGCTAGGGCTCCCCTCGCCTTCAGGCTAGGCACCCTAGGCTTTGGGCTCCCCTAGGCTAAGGCTAGGGCTCCCCCTCGCCTTCAGGCTAGGGCACCCCTAGGCTTTGGGCTCCCCTAGGCTAAGGCTAGGGCTCCCCTCGCCTTCAGGCTAGGGCACCCCTAGGCTTTGGGCTCCCCTAGGCTAAGGCTAGGGCTCCCCTCGCCTTCAGGCTAGGGCACCCCTAGGCTTTGGGCTCCCCTAGGCTAAGGCTTGGGCTCCCTCGCCTTCAGGCTAGGGCACCCCTAGGCTTTGGGCTCCCCTAGGCTAAGGCTTGGGCTCCCCTCGCCTTCGCTTGGGCTCCCCTCGCCTTCAGGCTAGGGCACCCCTAGGCTTTGGGCTCCCCTAGGCTAAGGCTTGGGCTCCCCTCGCCTTCAGGCTAGGGCACCCCTAGGCTTTGGGCTCCCCTAGGCTAAGGCTTGGGCTCCCCTCGCCTTCAGGCTAGGGCTCCCCTAGGCTTTGGGCTCCCCTAGGCTAAGGCTTGGGCTCCCCTCGCCTTCAGGCTAGGGCTCCCCTAGGCTTTGGGCTCCCCTAGGCTAAGGCTTGGGCTCCCCTCGCCTTCAGGCTAGGGCTCCCCTAGGCTTTGGGCTCCCCTAGGCTAAGGCTTGGGCTCCCCTCGCCTTCAGGCTAGGGCTCCCCTAGGCTTTGGGCTCCCCTAGGCTAAGGTAGGGTGCTTGGTCCCCTAGGCTAGGGCTCCCCTAGTAGCTTGGGCTCCCCTCGCCTTCAGGCTAGGGCTCCCCTAGGCTTTGGGCTCCCCTAGGCTAAGGCTTGGGCTCCCCTCGCCTTCAGGCTAGGGCTCCCCTAGGCTTTGGGCTCCCCTAGGCTAAGGCTAGGGCTCCCCCTCGCCTTCAGGCTAGGGCTCCCCTAGGCTTTGGGCTCCCCTAGGCTAAGGCTAGGGCTCCCCTCGCCTTCAGGCTAGGGCTCCCCTAGGCTTTGGGCTCCCCTAGGCTAAGGCTTGGGCTCCCCTCGCCTTCAGGCTAGGGCTCCCCTAGGCTTTGGGCTCCCCTAGGCTAAGGCTAGGGCTCCCCTCGCCTTCAGGCTAGGGCTCCCCCTAGGCTTTGGGCTCCCCTAGGCTAAGGCTAGGGCTCCCCTCGCCTTCAGGCTAGGGCTCCCCTAGGCTTTGGGCTCCCCTAGGCTAAGGCTAGGGCTCCCCTCGCCTTCAGGCTAGGGCTCCCCTAGGCTTTGGGCTCCCCTAGGCTAAGGCTAGGGCTCCCCTCGCCTTCAGGCTAGGGCTCCCCTAGGCTTTGGGCTCCCCTAGGCTAAGGCTAGGGCTCCCCTCGCCTTCAGGCTAGGGCTCCCCTAGGCTTTGGGCTCCCCTAGGCTAAGGCTAGGGCTCCCCTCGCCTTCAGGCTAGGGCTCCCCTAGGCTTTGGGCTCCCCTAGGCTAAGGCTAGGGCTCCCCTCGCCTTCAGGCTAGGGCTCCCCTAGGCTTTGGGCTCCCCTAGGCTAAGGCTAGGGCTCCCCTCGCCTTCAGGCTAGGGCTCCCCTAGGCTTTGGGCTCCCCTAGGCTAAGGCTAGGGCTCCCCTCGCCTTCAGGCTAGGGCTCCCCTAGGCTTTGGGCTCCCCTAGGCTAAGGCTAGGGCTCCCCTCGCCTTCAGGCTAGGGCTCCCCTAGGCTTTGGGCTCCCCTAGGCTAAGGCTAGGGCTCCCCTCGCCTTCAGGCTAGGGCTCCCCTAGGCTTTGGGCTCCCCTAGGCTAAGGCTAGGGCTCCCCTCGCCTTCAGGCTAGGGCTCCCCTAGGCTTTGGGCTCCCCTAGGCTAGGGGCTCCCCTCGCCTTCAGGCTAGGGCTCCCCTAGGCTTTGGGCTCCCCTAGGCTAAGGCTAGGGCTCCCCTCGCCTTCAGGCTAGGGCTCCCCTAGGCTTTGGGCTCCCCTAGGCTAAGGCTAGGGCTCCCCTCGCCTTCAGGCTAGGGCTCCCCTAGGCTTTGGGCTCCCCTAGGCTAAGGCTAGGGCTCCCCTCGCCTTCAGGCTAGGGCTCCCCTAGGCTTTGGGCTCCCCTAGGCTAAGGCTAGGGCTCCCCTCGCCTTCAGGCTAGGGCTCCCCTAGGCTTTGGGCTCCCCTAGGCTAAGGCTAGGGCTCCCCTCGCCTTCAGGCTAGGGCTCCCCTAGGCTTTGGGCTCCCCTAGGCTAAGGCTAGGGCTCCCCTCGCCTTCAGGCTAGGGCTCCCCTAGGCTTTGGGCTCCCCTAGGCTAAGGCTAGGGCTCCCCTCGCCTTCAGGCTAGGGCTCCCCTAGGCTTTGGGCTCCCCTAGGCTAAGGCTAGGGCTCCCCTCGCCTTCAGGCTAGGGCTCCCCTAGGCTTTGGGCTCCCCTAGGCTAAGGCTAGGGCTCCCCTCGCCTTCAGGCTAGGGCTCCCCTAGGCTTTGGGCTCCCCTAGGCTAAGGCTAGGGCTCCCCTCGCCTTCAGGCTAGGGCTCCCCTAGGCTTTGGGCTCCCCTAGGCTAAGGCTAGGGCTCCCCTCGCCTTCAGGCTAGGGCTCCCCTAGGCTTTGGGCTCCCCTAGGCTAAGGCTAGGGCTCCCCTCGCCTTCAGGCTAGGCTCCCCTAGGCTTTGGGCTCCCCTAGGCTAAGGCTAGGGCTCCCCTCGCCTTCAGGCTAGGGCTCCCCTAGGCTTTGGGCTCCCCTAGGCTAAGGCTAGGGCTCCCCTCGCCTTCAGGCTAGGGCTCCCCTAGGCTTTGGGCTCCCCTAGGCTAAGGCTAGGGCTCCCCTCGCCTTCAGGCTAGGGCTCCCCTAGGCTTTGGGCTCCCCTAGGCTAAGGCTAGGGCTCCCCTCGCCTTCAGGCTAGGGCACCCCTAGGCTTTGGGCTCCCCTAGGCTAAGGCTAGGGCTCCCCTCGCCTTCAGGCTAGGGCACCCCTAGGCTTTGGGCTCCCCTAGGCTAAGGCTAGGGCTCCCCTCGCCTTCAGGCTAGGGCACCCCTAGGCTTTGGGCTCCCCTAGGCTAAGGCTTGGGCTCCCCTCGCCTTCAGGCTAGGGCACCCCTAGGCTTTGGGCTCCCCTAGGCTAAGGCTTGGGCTCCCCTCGCCTTCAGGCTAGGGCACCCCTAGGCTTTGGGCTCCCCTAGGCTAAGGCTTGGGCTCCCCTCGCCTTCAGGCTAGGGCACCCCTAGGCTTTGGGCTCCCCTAGGCTAAGGCTTGGGCTCCCCTCGCCTTCAGGCTAGGGCACCCCTAGGCTTTGGGCTCCCCTAGGCTAAGGCTTGGGCTCCCCTCGCCTTCAGGCTAGGGCACCCCTAGGCTTTGGGCTCCCCTAGGCTAAGGCTTGGGCTCCCCTCGCCTTCAGGCTAGGGCTCCCCTAGGCTTTGGGCTCCCCTAGGCTAAGGCTTGGGCTCCCCTCGCCTTCAGGCTAGGGCTCCCCTAGGCTTTGGGCTCCCCTAGGCTAAGGCTTGGGCTCCCCTCGCCTTCAGGCTAGGGCTCCCCTAGGCTTTGGGCTCCCCTAGGCTAAGGCTTGGGCTCCCCTCGCCTTCAGGCTAGGGCTCCCCTAGGCTTTGGGCTCCCCTAGGCTAAGGCTTGGGCTCCCCTCGCCTTCAGGCTAGGGCTCCCCTAGGCTTTGGGCTCCCCTAGGCTAAGGCTTGGGCTCCCCTCGCCTTCAGGCTAGGGCTCCCCTAGGCTTTGGGCTCCCCTAGGCTAAGGCTTGGGCTCCCCTCGCCTTCAGGCTAGGGCTCCCCTAGGCTTTGGGCTCCCCTAGGCTAAGGCTAGGGCTCCCCTCGCCTTCAGGCTAGGGCTCCCCTAGGCTTTGGGCTCCCCTAGGCTAAGGCTAGGGCTCCCCTCGCCTTCAGGCTAGGGCTCCCCTAGGCTTTGGGCTCCCCTAGGCTAAGGCTAGGGCTCCCCTCGCCTTCAGGCTAGGGCTCCCCTAGGCTTTGGGCTCCCCTAGGCTAAGGCTAGGGCTCCCCTCGCCTTCAGGCTAGGGCTCCCCTAGGCTTTGGGCTCCCCTAGGCTAAGGCTAGGGCTCCCCTCGCCTTCAGGCTAGGGCTCCCCTAGGCTTTGGGCTCCCCTAGGCTAAGGCTAGGGCTCCCCTCGCCTTCAGGCTAGGGCTCCCCTAGGCTTTGGGCTCCCCTAGGCTAAGGCTAGGGCTCCCCTCGCCTTCAGGCTAGGGCTCCCCTAGGCTTTGGGCTCCCCTAGGCTAAGGCTAGGGCTCCCCTCGCCTTCAGGCTAGGGCTCCCCTAGGCTTTGGGCTCCCCTAGGCTAAGGCTAGGGCTCCCCTCGCCTTCAGGCTAGGGCTCCCCTAGGCTTTGGGCTCCCCTAGGCTAAGGCTAGGGCTCCCCTCGCCTTCAGGCTAGGGCTCCCCTAGGCTTTGGGCTCCCCTAGGCTAAGGCTAGGGCTCCCCTCGCCTTCAGGCTAGGGCTCCCCTAGGCTTTGGGCTCCCCTAGGCTAAGGCTAGGGCTCCCCTCGCCTTCAGGCTAGGGCTCCCCTAGGCTTTGGGCTCCCCTAGGCTAAGGCTAGGGCTCCCCTCGCCTTCAGGCTAGGGCTCCCCTAGGCTTTGGGCTCCCCTAGGCTAAGGCTAGGGCTCCCCTCGCCTTCAGGCTAGGGCTCCCCTAGGCTTTGGGCTCCCCTAGGCTAAGGCTAGGGCTCCCCTCGCCTTCAGGCTAGGGCTCCCCTAGGCTTTGGGCTCCCCTAGGCTAAGGCTAGGGCTCCCCTCGCCTTCAGGCTAGGGCTCCCCTAGGCTTTGGGCTCCCCTAGGCTAAGGCTAGGGCTCCCCTCGCCTTCAGGCTAGGGCTCCCCTAGGCTTTGGGCTCCCCTAGGCTAAGGCTAGGGCTCCCCTCGCCTTCAGGCTAGGGCTCCCCTAGGCTTTGGGCTCCCCTAGGCTAAGGCTAGGGCTCCCCTCGCCTTCAGGCTAGGGCTCCCCTAGGCTTTGGGCTCCCCTAGGCTAAGGCTAGGGCTCCCCTCGCCGTCAGGCTAGGGCTCCCCTAGGCTTTGGGCTCCCCTAGGCTAAGGCTAGGGCTCCCCTCGCCGTCAGGCTAGGGCTCCCCTAGGCTTTGGGCTCCCCTAGGCTAAGGCTAGGGCTCCCCTCGCCGTCAGGCTAGGGCTCCCCTAGGCTTTGGGCTCCCCTAGGCTAAGGCTAGGGCTCCCCTCGCCGTCAGGCTAGGGCTCCCCTAGGCTTTGGGCTCCCCTAGGCTAAGGCTAGGGCTCCCCTCGCCGTCAGGCTAGGGCTCCCCTAGGCTTTGGGCTCCCCTAGGCTAAGGCTAGGGCTCCCCTCGCCGTCAGGCTAGGGCTCCCCTAGGCTTTGGGCTCCCCTAGGCTAAGGCTAGGGCTCCCCTCGCCGTCAGGCTAGGGCTCCCCTAGGCTTTGGGCTCCCCTAGGCTAAGGCTAGGGCTCCCCTCGCCGTCAGGCTAGGGCTCCCCTAGGCTTTGGGCTCCCCTAGGCTAAGGCTAGGGCTCCCCTCGCCGTCAGGCTAGGGCTCCCCTAGGCTTTGGGCTCCCCTAGGCTAAGGCTAGGGCTCCCCTCGCCGTCAGGCTAGGGCTCCCCTAGGCTTTGGGCTCCCCTAGGCTAAGGCTAGGGCTCCCCTCGCCGTCAGGCTAGGGCTCCCCTAGGCTTTGGGCTCCCCTAGGCTAAGGCTAGGGCTCCCCTCGCCGTCAGGCTAGGGCTCCCCTAGGCTTTGGGCTCCCCTAGGCTAAGGCTAGGGCTCCCCTCGCCGTCAGGCTAGGGCTCCCCTAGGCTTTGGGCTCCCCTAGGCTAAGGCACCCCTAGGCTTCAGGCTAGGGCTCCCCTAGGCTTCAGGCTAGGGCTCCCCTAGCCTTCAGGCTAGGGCACCCCTAGGCTTCAGGCTAGGGCTCCCCTAGGCTCAGGCTAGGGCTCCCCTAGCCTTCAGGCTAGGGCACCCCTAGGCTTCAGGCTAGGGCTCCCCTAGGCTCAGGCTAGGGCTCCCCTAGCCTTCAGGCTAGGGCACCCCTAGGCTTCAGGCTAGGGCTCCCCTAGGCTCAGGCTAGGGCTCCCCTAGCCTTCAGGCTAGGGCACCCCTAGGCTTCAGGCTAGGGCTCCCCTAGGCTCAGGCTAGGGCTCCCCTAGCCTTCAGGCTAGGGCACCCCTAGGCTTCAGGCTAGGGCTCCCCTAGGCTCAGGCTAGGGCTCCCCTAGCCTTCAGGCTAGGGCACCCCTAGGCTTCAGGCTAGGGCTCCCCTAGGCTCAGGCTAGGGCTCCCCTAGCCTTCAGGCTAGGGCACCCCTAGGCTTCAGGCTAGGGCTCCCCTAGGCTCAGGCTAGGGCTCCCCTAGCCTTCAGGCTAGGGCACCCCTAGGCTTCAGGCTAGGGCTCCCCTAGGCTCAGGCTAGGGCTCCCCTAGCCTTCAGGCTAGGGCACCCCTAGGCTTCAGGCTAGGGCTCCCCTAGGCTCAGGCTAGGGCTCCCCTAGCCTTCAGGCTAGGGCACCCCTAGGCTTCAGGCTAGGGCTCCCCTAGGCTCAGGCTAGGGCTCCCCTAGCCTTCAGGCTAGGGCACCCCTAGGCTTCAGGCTAGGGCTCCCCTAGGCTCAGGCTAGGGCTCCCCTAGCCTTCAGGCTAGGGCACCCCTAGGCTTCAGGCTAGGGCTCCCCTAGGCTCAGGCTAGGGCTCCCCTAGCCTTCAGGCTAGGGCACCCCTAGGCTTCAGGCTAGGGCTCCCCTAGGCTCAGGCTAGGGCTCCCCTAGCCTTCAGGCTAGGGCACCCCTAGGCTTCAGGCTAGGGCTCCCCTAGGCTCAGGCTAGGGCTCCCCTAGCCTTCAGGCTAGGGCACCCCTAGGCTTCAGGCTAGGGCTCCCCTAGGCTCAGGCTAGGGCTCCCCTAGCCTTCAGGCTAGGGCACCCCTAGGCTTCAGGCTAGGGCTCCCCTAGGCTCAGGCTAGGGCTCCCCTAGCCTTCAGGCTAGGGCACCCCTAGGCTTCAGGCTAGGGCTCCCCTAGGCTCAGGCTAGGGCTCCCCTAGCCTTCAGGCTAGGGCACCCCTAGGCTTCAGGCTAGGGCTCCCCTAGGCTCAGGCTAGGGCTCCCCTAGCCTTCAGGCTAGGGCACCCCTAGGCTTCAGGCTAGGGCTCCCCTAGGCTCAGGCTAGGGCTCCCCTAGCCTTCAGGCTAGGGCACCCCTAGGCTTCAGGCTAGGGCTCCCCTAGGCTCAGGCTAGGGCTCCCCTAGCCTTCAGGCTAGGGCACCCCTAGGCTTCAGGCTAGGGCTCCCCTAGGCTCAGGCTAGGGCTCCCCTAGCCTTCAGGCTAGGGCACCCCTAGGCTTCAGGCTAGGGCTCCCCTAGGCTCAGGCTAGGGCTCCCCTAGCCTTCAGGCTAGGGCACCCCTAGGCTTCAGGCTAGGGCTCCCCTAGGCTCAGGCTAGGGCTCCCCTAGCCTTCAGGCTAGGGCACCCCTAGGCTTCAGGCTAGGGCTCCCCTAGGCTCAGGCTAGGGCTCCCCTAGCCTTCAGGCTAGGGCACCCCTAGGCTTCAGGCTAGGGCTCCCCTGCTAGGGCTCCCTAGCCTTCAGGCTAGGGCACCCTAGGCTTCAGGCTAGGGCTCCCCTAGGCTCAGGCTAGGGCCTCCCCTAGCCTTCAGGCTAGGGCACCCCTAGGCTTCAGGCTAGGGCTCCCCTAGGCTCAGGCTAGGGCTCCCCTAGCCTTCAGGCTAGGGCACCCCTAGGCTTCAGGCTAGGGCTCCCCTAGGCTCAGGCTAGGGCTCCCCTAGCCTTCAGCTAGGGCACCCCTAGGCTTCAGGCTAGGGCTCCCTAGGCTCAGGCTAGGGCTCCCCCTAGCCTTCAGGCTAGGGCACCCCTAGGCTTCAGGCTAGGGCTCCCCTAGGCTCAGGCTAGGGCTCCCCTAGCCTTCAGGCTAGGGCACCCCTAGGCTTCAGGCTAGGGCTCCCCTAGGCTCAGGCTAGGGCTCCCCTAGCCTTCAGGCTAGGGCACCCCTAGGCTTCAGGCTAGGGCTCCCCTAGGCTCAGGCTAGGGCTCCCCTAGCCTTCAGGCTAGGGCACCCTAGGCTTCAGGCTAGGGCTCCCCTAGGCTCAGGCTAGGGCTCCCCTAGCCTTCAGGCTAGGGCACCCCTAGGCTTCAGGCTAGGGCTCCCCTAGGCTCAGGCTAGGGCTCCCCTAGCCTTCAGGCTAGGGCACCCCTAGGCTTCAGGCTAGGGCTCCCCTAGGCTCAGGCTAGGGCTCCCCTAGCCTTCAGGCTAGGGCACCCCTAGGCTTCAGGCTAGGGCTCCCCTAGGCTCAGGCTAGGGCTCCCCTAGCCTTCAGGCTAGGGCACCCCTAGGCTTCAGGCTAGGGCTCCCCTAGGCTCAGGCTAGGGCTCCCCTAGCCTTCAGGCTAGGGCACCCCTAGGCTTCAGGCTAGGGCTCCCCTAGGCTCAGGCTAGGGCTCCCCTAGCCTTCAGGCTAGGGCACCCCTAGGCTTCAGGCTAGGGCTCCCCTAGGCTCAGGCTAGGGCTCCCCTAGCCTTCAGGCTAGGGCACCCCTAGGCTTCAGGCTAGGGCTCCCCTAGGCTCAGGCTAGGGCTCCCCTAGCCTTCAGGCTAGGGCACCCCTAGGCTTCAGGCTAGGGCTCCCCTAGGCTCAGGCTAGGGCTCCCCTAGCCTTCAGGCTAGGGCACCCCTAGGCTTCAGGCTAGGGCTCCCCTAGGCTCAGGCTAGGGCTCCCCTAGCCTTCAGGCTAGGGCACCCCTAGGCTTCAGGCTAGGGCTCCCCTAGGCTCAGGCTAGGGCTCCCCTAGCCTTCAGGCTAGGGCACCCCTAGGCTTCAGGCTAGGGCTCCCCTAGGCTCAGGCTAGGGCTCCCCTAGCCTTCAGGCTAGGGCACCCCTAGGCTTCAGGCTAGGGCTCCCCTAGGCTCAGGCTAGGGCTCCCCTAGCCTTCAGGCTAGGGCACCCCTAGGCTTCAGGCTAGGGCTCCCCTAGGCTCAGGCTAGGGCTCCCCTAGCCTTCAGGCTAGGGCACCCCTAGGCTTCAGGCTAGGGCTCCCCTAGGCTCAGGCTAGGGCTCCCCTAGCCTTCAGGCTAGGGCACCCCTAGGCTTCAGGCTAGGGCTCCCCTAGGCTCAGGCTAGGGCTCCCCTAGCCTTCAGGCTAGGGCACCCCTAGGCTTCAGGCTAGGGCTCCCCTAGGCTCAGGCTAGGGCTCCCCTAGCCTTCAGGCTAGGGCACCCCTAGGCTTCAGGCTAGGGCTCCCCTAGGCTCAGGCTAGGCTCCCCTAGCCTTCAGGCTAGGGCACCCCTAGGCTTCAGGCTAGGGCTCCCCTAGGCTCAGGCTAGGGCTCCCCTAGCCTTCAGGCTAGGGCACCCCTAGGCTTCAGGCTAGGGCTCCCCTAGGCTCAGGCTAGGGCTCCCCTAGCCTTCAGGCTAGGGCACCCCTAGGCTTCAGGCTAGGGCTCCCCTAGGCTCAGGCTAGGGCTCCCCTAGCCTTCAGGCTAGGGCACCCCTAGGCTTCAGGCTAGGGCTCCCCTAGGCTCAGGCTAGGGCTCCCCTAGCCTTCAGGCTAGGGCACCCCTAGGCTTCAGGCTAGGGCTCCCCTAGGCTCAGGCTAGGGCTCCCCTAGCCTTCAGGCTAGGGCACCCCTAGGCTTCAGGCTAGGGCTCCCCTAGGCTCAGGCTAGGGCTCCCCTAGCCTTCAGGCTAGGGCACCCCTAGGCTTCAGGCTAGGGCTCCCTAGGCTCAGGCTAGGGCTCCCCTAGCCTTCAGGCTAGGGCACCCCTAGGCTTCAGGCTAGGGCTCCCCTAGGCTCAGGCTAGGGCTCCCCTAGCCTTCAGGCTAGGGCACCCCTAGGCTTCAGGCTAGGGCTCCCCTAGGCTCAGGCTAGGGCTCCCCTAGCCTTCAGGCTAGGGCACCCCTAGGCTTCAGGCTAGGGCTCCCCTAGGCTCAGGCTAGGGCTCCCCTAGCCTTCAGGCTAGGGCACCCCTAGGCTTCAGGCTAGGGCTCCCCTAGGCTCAGGCTAGGGCTCCCCTAGCCTTCAGGCTAGGGCACCCCTAGGCTTCAGGCTAGGGCTCCCCTAGGCTCAGGCTAGGGCTCCCCTAGCCTTCAGGCTAGGGCACCCCTAGGCTTCAGGCTAGGGCTCCCCTAGGCTCAGGCTAGGGCTCCCCTAGCCTTCAGGCTAGGGCACCCCTAGGCTTCAGGCTAGGGCTCCCCTAGGCTCAGGCTAGGGCTCCCCTAGCCTTCAGGCTAGGGCACCCCTAGGCTTCAGGCTAGGGCTCCCCTAGGCTCAGGCTAGGGCTCCCCTAGCCTTCAGGCTAGGGCACCCCTAGGCTTCAGGCTAGGGCTCCCCTAGGCTCAGGCTAGGGCTCCCCTAGCCTTCAGGCTAGGGCACCCCTAGGCTTCAGGCTAGGGCTCCCCTAGGCTCAGGCTAGGGCTCCCCTAGCCTTCAGGCTAGGGCACCCCTAGGCTTCAGGCTAGGGCTCCCCCTAGGCTCAGGCTAGGGCTCCCCTAGCCTTCAGGCTAGGGCACCCCTAGGCTTCAGGCTAGGGCTCCCCTAGGCTCAGGCTAGGGCTCCCCTAGCCTTCAGGCTAGGGCACCCCTAGGCTTCAGGCTAGGGCTCCCCTAGGCTCAGGCTAGGGCTCCCCTAGCCTTCAGGCTAGGGCACCCCTAGGCTTCAGGCTAGGGCTCCCCTAGGCTCAGGCTAGGGCTCCCCTAGCCTTCAGGCTAGGGCACCCCTAGGCTTCAGGCTAGGGCTCCCCTAGGCTCAGGCTAGGGCTCCCCTAGCCTTCAGGCTAGGGCACCCCTAGGCTTCAGGCTAGGGCTCCCCTAGGCTCAGGCTAGGGCTCCCCTAGCCTTCAGGCTAGGGCACCCCTAGGCTTCAGGCTAGGGCTCCCCTAGGCTCAGGCTAGGGCTCCCCTAGCCTTCAGGCTAGGGCACCCCTAGGCTTCAGGCTAGGGCTCCCCTAGGCTCAGGCTAGGGCTCCCCTAGCCTTCAGGCTAGGGCACCCCTAGGCTTCAGGCTAGGGCTCCCCTAGGCTCAGGCTAGGGCTCCCCTAGCCTTCAGGCTAGGGCACCCCTAGGCTTCAGGCTAGGGCTCCCCTAGGCTCAGGCTAGGGCTCCCCTAGCCTTCAGGCTAGGGCACCCCTAGGCTTCAGGCTAGGGCTCCCCTAGGCTCAGGCTAGGGCTCCCCTAGCCTTCAGGCTAGGGCACCCCTAGGCTTCAGGCTAGGGCTCCCCTAGGCTCAGGCTAGGGCTCCCCTAGCCTTCAGGCTAGGGCACCCCTAGGCTTCAGGCTAGGGCTCCCCTAGGCTCAGGCTAGGGCTCCCCTAGCCTTCAGGCTAGGGCAACCCTAGGCTTCAGGCTAGGGCTCCCCTAGGCTCAGGCTAGGGCTCCCCTAGCCTTCAGGCTAGGGCACCCCTAGGCTTCAGGCTAGGGCTCCCCTAGGCTCAGGCTAGGCTCCCCTAGCCTTCAGGCTAGGGCACCCCTAGGCTTCAGGCTAGGGCTCCCCTAGGCTCAGGCTAGGGCTCCCCTAGCCTTCAGGCTAGGGCACCCCTAGGCTTCAGGCTAGGGCTCCCCTAGGCTCAGGCTAGGGCTCCCCTAGCCTTCAGGCTAGGGCACCCCTAGGCTTCAGGCTAGGGCCCCCTAGGCTCAGGCTAGGGCTCCCCTAGCTCAGGCTAGGGCTCCCCTAGCCTTCAGGCTAGGGCACCCCTAGGCTTCAGGCTAGGGCTCCCCTAGGCTCAGGCTAGGGCTCCCCTAGCCTTCAGGCTAGGGCACCCCTAGGCTTCAGGCTAGGGCTCCCCTAGGCTCAGGCTAGGGCTCCCCTAGCCTTCAGGCTAGGGCACCCCTAGGCTTCAGGCTAGGGCTCCCCTAGGCTCAGGCTAGGGCTCCCCTAGCCTTCAGGCTAGGGCACCCCTAGGCTTCAGGCTAGGGCTCCCTAGGCTCAGGCTAGGGCTCCCCTAGCCTTCAGGCTAGGGCACCCCTAGGCTTCAGGCTAGGGCTCCCCTAGGCTCAGGCTAGGGCTCCCCTAGCCTTCAGGCTAGGGCACCCCTAGGCTTCAGGCTAGGGCTCCCTGTCCTAGGCTAGGGCTCCCTAGCCTTCAGGCTAGGGCACCCCTAGGCTTCAGGCTAGGGCTCCCCTAGGCTCAGGCTAGGGCTCCCCTAGCCTTCAGGCTAGGGCACCCCTAGGCTTCAGGCTAGGGCTCCCTAGGCTCAGGCTAGGGCTCCCCTAGCCTTCAGGCTAGGGCACCCCTAGGCTTCAGGCTAGGGCTCCCCTAGGCTCAGGCTAGGGCTCCCCTAGCCTTCAGGCTAGGGCACCCCTAGGCTTCAGGCTAGGGCTCCCCTAGGCTCAGGCTAGGGCTCCCTAGCCTTCAGGCTAGGGCACCCCTAGGCTTCAGGCTAGGGCTCCCCTAGGCTCAGGCTAGGGCTCCCCTAGCCTTCAGGCTAGGGCACCCCTAGGCTTCAGGCTAGGGCTCCCCTAGGCTCAGGCTAGGGCTCCCCTAGCCTTCAGGCTAGGGCACCCCTAGGCTTCAGGCTAGGGCTCCCCTAGGCTCAGGCTAGGGCTCCCCTAGCCTTCAGGCTAGGGCACCCCTAGGCTTCAGGCTAGGGCTCCCCTAGGCTCAGGCTAGGGCTCCCCTAGCCTTCAGGCTAGGGCACCCCTAGGCTTCAGGCTAGGGCTCCCCTAGGCTCAGGCTAGGGCTCCCCTAGCCTTCAGGCTAGGGCACCCCTAGGCTTCAGGCTAGGGCTCCCCTAGGCTCAGGCTAGGGCTCCCCTAGCCTTCAGGCTAGGGCACCCCTAGGCTTCAGGCTAGGGCTCCCCTAGGCTCAGGCTAGGGCTCCCCTAGCCTTCAGGCTAGGGCACCCTAGGCTTCAGGCTAGGGCTCCCCTAGGCTCAGGCTAGGGCTCCCCTAGCCTTCAGGCTAGGGCACCCCTAGGCTTCAGGCTAGGGCTCCCCTAGGCTCAGGCTAGGGCTCCCCTAGCCTTCAGGCTAGGGCACCCCTAGGCTTCAGGCTAGGGCTCCCCTAGGCTCAGGCTAGGGCTCCCCTAGCCTTCAGGCTAGGGCACCCCTAGGCTTCAGGCTAGGGCTCCCCTAGGCTCAGGCTAGGGCTCCCCTAGCCTTCAGGCTAGGGCACCCCTAGGCTTCAGGCTAGGGCTCCCCTAGGCTCAGGCTAGGGCTCCCCTAGCCTTCAGGCTAGGGCACCCCTAGGCTTCAGGCTAGGGCTCCCCTAGGCTCAGGCTAGGGCTCCCCTAGCCTTCAGGCTAGGGCACCCCTAGGCTTCAGGCTAGGGCTCCCCTAGGCTCAGGCTAGGGCTCCCCTAGCCTTCAGGCTAGGGCACCCCTAGGCTTCAGGCTAGGGCTCCCCTAGGCTCAGGCTAGGGCTCCCCTAGCCTTCAGGCTAGGGCACCCCTAGGCTTCAGGCTAGGGCTCCCCTAGGCTCAGGCTAGGGCTCCCCTAGCCTTCAGGCTAGGGCACCCCTAGGCTTCAGGCTAGGGCTCCCCTAGGCTCAGGCTAGGGCTCCCCTAGCCTTCAGGCTAGGGCACCCCTAGGCTTCAGGCTAGGGCTCCCCTAGGCTCAGGCTAGGGCTCCCCTAGCCTTCAGGCTAGGGCACCCCTAGGCTTCAGGCTAGGGCTCCCCTAGGCTCAGGCTAGGGCTCCCCTAGCCGTCAGGCTAGGGCACCCCTAGGCTTCAGGCTAGGGCTCCCCTAGGCTCAGGCTAGGGCTCCCCTAGCCGTCAGGCTAGGGCACCCCTAGGCTTCAGGCTAGGGCTCCCCTAGGCTCAGGCTAGGGCTCCCCTAGCCGTCAGGCTAGGGCACCCCTAGGCTTCAGGCTAGGGCTCCCCTAGGCTCAGGCTAGGGCTCCCCTAGCCGTCAGGCTAGGGCACCCCTAGGCTTCAGGCTAGGGCTCCCCTAGGCTCAGGCTAGGGCTCCCCTAGCCGTCAGGCTAGGGCACCCCTAGGCTTCAGGCTAGGGCTCCCCTAGGCTCAGGCTAGGGCTCCCCTAGCCGTCAGGCTAGGGCACCCCTAGGCTTCAGGCTAGGGCTCCCCTAGGCTCAGGCTAGGGCTCCCCTAGCCGTCAGGCTAGGGCACCCCTAGGCTTCAGGCTAGGGCTCCCTAGGCTCAGGCTAGGGCTCCCCTAGCCGTCAGGCTAGGGCACCCCTAGGCTTCAGGCTAGGGCTCCCCTAGGCTCAGGCTAGGGCTCCCCTAGCCGTCAGGCTAGGGCACCCCTAGGCTTCAGGCTAGGGCTCCCCTAGGCTCAGGCTAGGGCTCCCCTAGCCGTCAGGCTAGGGCACCCCTAGGCTTCAGGCTAGGGCTCCCCTAGGCTCAGGCTAGGGCTCCCCTAGCCGTCAGGCTAGGGCACCCCTAGGCTTCAGGCTAGGGCTCCCCTAGGCTCAGGCTAGGGCTCCCCTAGCCGTCAGGCTAGGGCACCCCTAGGCTTCAGGCTAGGGCTCCCCTAGGCTCAGGCTAGGGCTCCCCTAGCCGTCAGGCTAGGGCACCCCTAGGCTTCAGGCTAGGGCTCCCCTAGGCTCAGGCTAGGGCTCCCCTAGCCGTCAGGCTAGGGCACCCCTAGGCTTCAGGCTAGGGCTCCCCTAGGCTCAGGCTAGGGCTCCCCTAGCCGTCAGGCTAGGGCACCCCTAGGCTTCAGGCTAGGGCTCCCCTAGGCTCAGGCTAGGGCTCTCCCCTAGCCGTCAGGCTAGGGCACCCCTAGGCTTCAGGCTAGGGCTCCCCTAGGCTCAGGCTAGGGCTCCCCTAGCCGTCAGGCTAGGGCACCCCTAGGCTTCAGGCTAGGGCTCCCCTAGGCTCAGGCTAGGGCTCCCCTAGCCGTCAGGCTAGGGCACCCCTAGGCTTCAGGCTAGGGCTCCCCTAGGCTCAGGCTAGGGCTCCCCTAGCCGTCAGGCTAGGGCACCCCTAGGCTTCAGGCTAGGGCTCCCCTAGGCTCAGGCTAGGGCTCCCCTAGCCGTCAGGCTAGGGCACCCCTAGGCTTCAGGCTAGGGCTCCCCTAGGCTCAGGCTAGGGCTCCCCTAGCCGTCAGGCTAGGGCACCCCTAGGCTTCAGGCTAGGGCTCCCCGAGGCTCAGGCTAGGGCTCCCCTAGCCGTCAGGCTAGGGCACCCCTAGGCTTCAGGCTAGGGCTCCCCGAGGCTCAGGCTAGGGCTCCCCTAGCCGTCAGGCTAGGGCACCCCTAGGCTTCAGGCTAGGGCTCCCCGAGGCTCAGGCTAGGGCTCCCCTAGCCGTCAGGCTAGGGCACCCCTAGGCTTCAGGCTAGGGCTCCCCGAGGCTCAGGCTAGGGCTCCCCTAGCCGTCAGGCTAGGGCACCCCTAGGCTTCAGGCTAGGGCTCCCCGAGGCTCAGGCTAGGGCTCCCCTAGCCGTCAGGCTAGGGCACCCCTAGGCTTCAGGCTAGGGCTCCCCGAGGCTCAGGCTAGGGCTCCCCTAGCCGTCAGGCTAGGGCACCCCTAGGCTTCAGGCTAGGGCTCCCCGAGGCTCAGGCTAGGGCTCCCCTAGCCGTCAGGCTAGGGCACCCCTAGGCTTCAGGCTAGGGCTCCCCGAGGCTCAGGCTAGGGCTCCCCTAGCCGTCAGGCTAGGGCACCCCTAGGCTTCAGGCTAGGGCTCCCCGAGGCTCAGGCTAGGGCTCCCTAGCCGTCAGGCTAGGGCACCCCTAGGCTTCAGGCTAGGGCTCCCCGAGGCTCAGGCTAGGGCTCCCCTAGCCGTCAGGCTAGGGCACCCCTAGGCTTCAGGCTAGGGCTCCCCGAGGCTCAGGCTAGGGCTCCCCTAGCCGTCAGGCTAGGGCACCCCTAGGCTTCAGGCTAGGGCTCCCCGAGGCTCAGGCTAGGGCTCCCCTAGCCGTCAGGCTAGGGCACCCCTAGGCTTCAGGCTAGGGCTCCCCGAGGCTCAGGCTAGGGCTCCCCTAGCCGTCAGGCTAGGGCACCCCTAGGCTTCAGGCTAGGGCTCCCCGAGGCTCAGGCTAGGGGCTCCCCTAGCCGTCAGGCTAGGGCACCCCTAGGCTTCAGGCTAGGGCTCCCCGAGGCTCAGGCTAGGGCTCCCCTAGCCGTCAGGCTAGGGCACCCCTAGGCTTCAGGCTAGGGCTCCCCGAGGCTCAGGCTAGGGCTCCCCTAGCCGTCAGGCTAGGGCACCCCTAGGCTTCAGGCTAGGGCTCCCCTAGGCTCAGGCTAGGGCTCCCCTAGCCGTCAGGCTAGGGCACCCCTAGGCTTCAGGCTAGGGCTCCCCGAGGCTCAGGCTAGGGCTCCCCTAGCCGTCAGGCTAGGGCAACCCCTAGGCTTCAGGCTAGGGCTCCCCTAGGCTCAGGCTAGGGCTCCCCTAGCCGTCAGGCTAGGGCACCCCTAGGCTTCAGGCTAGGGCTCCCCTAGGCTCAGGCTAGGGCTCCCCTAGCCGTCAGGCTAGGGCACCCCTAGGCTTCAGGCTAGGGCTCCCCTAGGCTCAGGCTAGGGCTCCCCTAGCCGTCAGGCTAGGGCACCCCTAGGCTTCAGGCTAGGGCTCCCCTAGGCTCAGGCTAGGGCTCCCCTAGCCGTCAGGCTAGGGCACCCCTAGGCTTCAGGCTAGGGCTCCCCTAGGCTCAGGCTAGGGCTCCCCTAGCCGTCAGGCTAGGGCACCCCTAGGCTTCAGGCTAGGGCTCCCCTAGGCTCAGGCTAGGGCTCCCCTAGCCGTCAGGCTAGGGCACCCCTAGGCTTCAGGCTAGGGCTCCCCTAGGCTCAGGCTAGGGCTCCCCTAGCCGTCAGGCTAGGGCACCCCTAGGCTTCAGGCTAGGGCTCCCCTAGGCTCAGGCTAGGGCTCCCCTAGCCGTCAGGCTAGGGCACCCCTAGGCTTCAGGCTAGGGCTCCCCTAGGCTCAGGCTAGGGCTCCCCTAGCCGTCAGGCTAGGGCACCCCTAGGCTTCAGGCTAGGGCTCCCCTAGGCTCAGGCTAGGGCTCCCCTAGCCGTCAGGCTAGGGCACCCCTAGGCTTCAGGCTAGGGCTCCCCTAGGCTCAGGCTAGGGCTCCCCTAGCCGTCAGGCTAGGGCACCCCTAGGCTTCAGGCTAGGGCTCCCCTAGGCTCAGGCTAGGGCTCCCCTAGCCGTCAGGCTAGGGCACCCCTAGGCTTCAGGCTAGGGCTCCCCTAGGCTCAGGCTAGGGCTCCCCTAGCCGTCAGGCTAGGGCACCCCTAGGCTTCAGGCTAGGGCTCCCCTAGGCTCAGGCTAGGGCTCCCCTAGCCGTCAGGCTAGGGCACCCCTAGGCTTCAGGCTAGGGCTCCCCTAGGCTCAGGCTAGGGCTCCCCTAGCCGTCAGGCTAGGGCACCCCTAGGCTTCAGGCTAGGGCTCCCCTAGGCTCAGGCTAGGGCTCCCCTAGCCGTCAGGCTAGGGCACCCCTAGGCTTCAGGCTAGGGCTCCCCTAGGCTCAGGCTAGGGCTCCCCTAGCCGTCAGGCTAGGGCACCCCTAGGCTTCAGGCTAGGGCTCCCCTAGGCTCAGGCTAGGGCTCCCCTAGCCGTCAGGCTAGGGCACCCCTAGGCTTCAGGCTAGGGCTCCCCTAGGCTCAGGCTAGGGCTCCCCTAGCCGTCAGGCTAGGGCACCCCTAGGCTTCAGGCTAGGGCTCCCCTAGGCTCAGGCTAGGGCTCCCCTAGCCGTCAGGCTAGGGCACCCCTAGGCTTCAGGCTAGGGCTCCCCTAGGCTCAGGCTAGGGCTCCCCTAGCCGTCAGGCTAGGGCACCCCTAGGCTTCAGGCTAGGGCTCCCCTAGGCTCAGGCTAGGGCTCCCCTAGCCGTCAGGCTAGGGCACCCCTAGGCTTCAGGCTAGGGCTCCCCTAGGCTCAGGCTAGGGCTCCCCTAGCCGTCAGGCTAGGGCACCCCTAGGCTTCAGGCTAGGGCTCCCCTAGGCTCAGGCTAGGGCTCCCCTAGCCGTCAGGCTAGGGCACCCCTAGGCTTCAGGCTAGGGCTCCCCTAGGCTCAGGCTAGGGCTCCCCTAGCCGTCAGGCTAGGGCACCCCTAGGCTTCAGGCTAGGGCTCCCCTAGGCTCAGGCTAGGGCTCCCCTAGCCGTCAGGCTAGGGCCACCCCTAGGCTTCAGGCTAGGGCTCCCCTAGGCTCAGGCTAGGGCTCCCCTAGCCGTCAGGCTAGGGCACCCCTAGGCTTCAGGCTAGGGCTCCCCTAGGCTCAGGCTAGGGCTCCCCTAGCCGTCAGGCTAGGGCACCCCTAGGCTTCAGGCTAGGGCTCCCCTAGGCTCAGGCTAGGGCTCCCCTAGCCGTCAGGCTAGGGCACCCCTAGGCTTCAGGCTAGGGCTCCCCTAGGCTCAGGCTAGGGCTCCCCTAGCCGTCAGGCTAGGGCACCCCTAGGCTTCAGGCTAGGGCTCCCCTAGGCTCAGGCTAGGGCTCCCCTAGCCGTCAGGCTAGGGCACCCCTAGGCTTCAGGCTAGGGCTCCCCTAGGCTCAGGCTAGGGCTCCCCTAGCCGTCAGGCTAGGGCACCCCTAGGCTTCAGGCTAGGGCTCCCCTAGGCTCAGGCTAGGGCTCCCCTAGCCGTCAGGCTAGGGCACCCCTAGGCTTCAGGCTAGGGCTCCCCTAGGCTCAGGCTAGGGCTCCCCTAGCCGTCAGGCTAGGGCACCCCTAGGCTTCAGGCTAGGGCTCCCCTAGGCTCAGGCTAGGGCTCCCCTAGCCGTCAGGCTAGGGCACCCCTAGGCTTCAGGCTAGGGCTCCCCTAGGCTCAGGCTAGGGCTCCCCTAGCCGTCAGGCTAGGGCACCCCTAGGCTTCAGGCTAGGGCTCCCCTAGGCTCAGGCTAGGGCTCCCCTAGCCGTCAGGCTAGGGCACCCCTAGGCTTCAGGCTAGGGCTCCCCTAGGCTCAGGCTAGGGCTCCCCTAGCCGTCAGGCTAGGGCACCCCTAGGCTTCAGGCTAGGGCTCCCCTAGGCTCAGGCTAGGGCTCCCCTAGCCGTCAGGCTAGGGCACCCCTAGGCTTCAGGCTAGGGCTCCCCTAGGCTCAGGCTAGGGCTCCCCTAGCCGTCAGGCTAGGGCACCCCTAGGCTTCAGGCTAGGGCTCCCCTAGGCTCAGGCTAGGGCTCCCCTAGCCGTCAGGCTAGGGCACCCCTAGGCTTCAGGCTAGGGCTCCCCTAGGCTCAGGCTAGGGCTCCCCTAGCCGTCAGGCTAGGGCACCCCTAGGCTTCAGGCTAGGGCTCCCCTAGGCTCAGGCTAGGGCTCCCCTAGCCGTCAGGCTAGGGGCACCCCTAGGCTTCAGGCTAGGGCTCCCCTAGGCTCAGGCTAGGGCTCCCCTAGCCGTCAGGCTAGGGCACCCCTAGGCTTCAGGCTAGGGCTCCCCTAGGCTCAGGCTAGGGCTCCCCTAGCCGTCAGGCTGGGGCACCCCTAGGCTTCAGGCTAGGGCTCCCCTAGGCTCAGGCTAGGGCTCCCCTAGCCGTCAGGCTGGGGCACCCCTAGGCTTCAGGCTAGGGCTCCCCTAGGCTCAGGCTAGGGCTCCCCTAGCCGTCAGGCTAGGGCACCCCTAGGCTTCAGGCTAGGGCTCCCCTAGGCTCAGGCTAGGGCTCCCCTAGCCGTCAGGCTGGGGCACCCCTAGGCTTCAGGCTAGGGCTCCCCTAGGCTCAGGCTAGGGCTCCCCTAGCCGTCAGGCTGGGGCACCCCTAGGCTTCAGGCTAGGGCTCCCCTAGGCTCAGGCTAGGGCTCCCCTAGCCGTCAGGCTGGGGCACCCCTAGGCTTCAGGCTAGGGCTCCCCTAGGCTCAGGCTAGGGCTCCCCTAGCCGTCAGGCTGGGGCACCCCTAGGCTTCAGGCTAGGGCTCCCCTAGGCTCAGGCTAGGGCTCCCCTAGCCGTCAGGCTGGGGCACCCCTAGGCTTCAGGCTAGGGCTCCCCTAGGCTCAGGCTAGGGCTCCCCTAGCCGTCAGGCTGGGGCACCCCTAGGCTTCAGGCTAGGGCTCCCCTAGGCTCAGGCTAGGGCTCCCCTAGCCGTCAGGCTGGGGCACCCCTAGGCTTCAGGCTAGGGCTCCCCTAGGCTCAGGCTAGGGCTCCCCTAGCCGTCAGGCTGGGGCACCCCTAGGCTTCAGGCTAGGGCTCCCCTAGGCTCAGGCTAGGGCTCCCCTAGCCGTCAGGCTGGGGCACCCCTAGGCTTCAGGCTAGGGCTCCCCTAGGCTCAGGCTAGGGCTCCCCTAGCCGTCAGGCTGGGGCACCCCTAGGCTTCAGGCTAGGGCTCCCCTAGGCTCAGGCTAGGGCTCCCCTAGCCGTCAGGCTGGGGCACCCCTAGGCTTCAGGCTAGGGCTCCCCTAGGCTCAGGCTAGGGCTCCCCTAGCCGTCAGGCTGGGGCACCCCTAGGCTTCAGGCTAGGGCTCCCCTAGGCTCAGGCTAGGGCTCCCCTAGCCGTCAGGCTGGGGCACCCCTAGGCTTCAGGCTAGGGCTCCCCTAGGCTCAGGCTAGGGCTCCCCTAGCCGTCAGGCTGGGGCACCCCTAGGCTTCAGGCTAGGGCTCCCCTAGGCTCAGGCTAGGGCTCCCCTAGCCGTCAGGCTGGGGCACCCCTAGGCTTCAGGCTAGGGCTCCCCTAGGCTCAGGCTAGGGCTCCCCTAGCCGTCAGGCTGGGGCACCCCTAGGCTTCAGGCTAGGGCTCCCCTAGGCTCAGGCTAGGGCTCCCCTAGCCGTCAGGCTGGGGCACCCCTAGGCTTCAGGCTAGGGCTCCCCTAGGCTCAGGCTAGGGCTCCCCTAGCCGTCAGGCTGGGGCAACCCCTAGGCTTCAGGCTAGGGCTCCCCTAGGCTCAGGCTAGGGCTCCCCTAGCCGTCAGGCTGGGGCACCCCTAGGCTTCAGGCTAGGGCTCCCCTAGGCTCAGGCTAGGGCTCCCCTAGCCGTCAGGCTGGGGCACCCCTAGGCTTCAGGCTAGGGCTCCCCTAGGCTCAGGCTAGGGCTCCCCTAGCCGTCAGGCTGGGGCACCCCTAGGCTTCAGGCTAGGGCTCCCCTAGGCTCAGGCTAGGGCTCCCCTAGCCGTCAGGCTGGGGCACCCCTAGGCTTCAGGCTAGGGCTCCCCTAGGCTCAGGCTAGGGCTCCCCTAGCCGTCAGGCTGGGGCACCCCTAGGCTTCAGGCTAGGGCTCCCCTAGGCTCAGGCTAGGGCTCCCCTAGCCGTCAGGCTGGGGCACCCCTAGGCTTCAGGCTAGGGCTCCCCTAGGCTCAGGCTAGGGCTCCCCTAGCCGTCAGGCTGGGGCACCCCTAGGCTTCAGGCTAGGGCTCCCCTAGGCTCAGGCTAGGGCTCCCCTAGCCGTCAGGCTGGGGCACCCCTAGGCTTCAGGCTAGGGCTCCCCTAGGCTCAGGCTAGGGCTCCCCTAGCCGTCAGGCTGGGGCACCCCTAGGCTTCAGGCTAGGCTCCCCTAGGCTCAGGCTAGGGCTCCCCTAGCCGTCAGGCTGGGGCACCCCTAGGCTTCAGGCTAGGGCTCCCCTAGGCTCAGGCTAGGGCTCCCCCTAGCCGTCAGGCTGGGGCACCCCTAGGCTTCAGGCTAGGGCTCCCCTAGGCTCAGGCTAGGGCTCCCCTAGCCGTCAGGCTGGGGCACCCCTAGGCTTCAGGCTAGGGCTCCCCTAGGCTCAGGCTAG